>NW_024752480.1:350000-357500 GCF_018991925.1 Homarus americanus
TTGTCTTCCCCATAACGACGAGTGGCGCTGCCCTTTGTAGTGGCAGCGAGTAGCGAAGGGCGGCGCCCCTGGGATGAGGTGAACCCTACCTGCCTACCTTAATTGGAGGAGAGGGAGCCTGTCCACCCTAGGACATCAGACTTAAAGACGAACATCGGATTACAGGTGCTGTCTCTCTCTCTCTCTTCTCTCTCTCTCTCTCGACAATCTTATTCTTTCTCTCACAATCATATTTCTCACTCTCTCTCTCTCTCTCTCTCTCTCTCACGCACACAACTAAGAGCATGGAAAGAAAGAGAGAGAAGAGACGAGGAGGAAAACGAAGGCTAATTGAGTAAAAGGGAGATAGGAGAGGATTGATAAGAATAAGCAAGGAGAGGAAGACAGAGAGTAAGAGAAAGAGAGAGAAAGAGCTGTTAAGTGTATACATATGTGTGTGTGTCTGTTTATCAGCCATCCTTTCATCCACACACTATTAGGCTAGATTAGATTTGGTTAGGTTGGAATTACATTGTGTTAGGTTAGGTTAGGTTAGATTAGGTTAGGTTTAATTAGGTTTGGTTAGATTTGGTTAAGTTAGGTTAAGTTAGATTAGGTTCTGTTTTAAGTTAGATTAAGTTACGTTCATAAGGTACATCAGATCAGGTGAGGAAGTCATTAGGTTAGGTTAGGTTAGGTTAGGTTAGGTTAGGTTAGGAACTGTTTTAAGTTAGATTAATTTACCTTTATAACTTAAGTCAGTACAGGTAAGGGAGACATAGACTCAGCCTTCACCTTCCAGAAGTTATTAGTGGTGAAGAATATCTCACCTCTCTTCACTCCACCATTGATTATTGTTTATATTATTGAACACCTTACAGCCTTGTGTCGCTCTCTGTACTGAGCGTTAGTGGAGATATACGATTGATGGGCCCCTTTGTCTTGATGGGCCCCTTTGTCTTGATGGGCCCTAGGCTAATGTTTCGTTGTTTAGGTGGGCCCCAGGTTAATGTGTCGCTGTCTAGATGGGCCCCAGGTTAATGGGTTTGAGTTAAAATAGGCCATATCCTTCTAGCTGTTTATCTATCTATCTGTCCATTCTTCTGTCTATTTGTATCTCTCTCTCTCTCTCTCTCTCTCTTCTTCTCTCTCTCTCTCCAGATTCCAGACATATATACCCATTTACATTTGAGCCTCGAATGATGGTCCTTACAGCTTTGAAGTAGGGTGTGTTTCCCGACCTGCCATACATCTCCTCCTTCAGTGGCAGGAGTTAAGGAGTGCGGGAAGAGGAGTGAGAGATGCGTAGGACATTAGCGAAGCCCTCAGGAGATATAAGAGGGATCCTTCGAGTTTTTACGAGAGGTAGTCTGAAGGAATGATGTGTGTGTGGGGGAGGGGGTGCTTGTGTGTATGTGTGTGTATGTGTGTTGGGGTTGATGTATGTGTGTGTGTGTGTGGGTGTGAAAGAAAGAGAGAGAGAGATAAAAAGAGATAAAGAGATAAAGTTTCAAGTCTTCCCACAGTATAATGAGAAAGGTGAAGCAAACAGTATAAAGAAATTAGGGTAGATTGGGTAAGGTCAGGTAAGGTCAGGTTAGGTTATGTTAGATCACTTTAGTTTAGCTTCGTTCAGCTCACCTTTGCTTGGGTTAGGATGACTTAACTTAGCTGAGGTAAAGAAGTATGGTGGATTGTGTTATGCAAATTCTCAGAACAGGCACGCCAAGGAACTCAGAAATATATATATATACAGTATATGCTGGACGAAGAAAGAGCTTTCAGGAGTGTGTTGTGTATGCAAATTCTTATACACAATTGCAAGAGAACCTCAGAACTGAAGAGGGGATTAAGGTTTTTGTGTCAAGAATATGTGCTCTATATATGTAAATAGAACACATAGCAGAGTTGCAGGGGGGAAGTGGTATGCCTAGTGGTGCTTGAGGACTTTGACGTATGTTGTCTGTATGTTAATGTGGGTTTTATTTTGTAATGGGCTTGCAATAGATCTTGATGTGCCTGCGTTACATTAGGGAGCGTTAGAGGAAGTGTGTATTTTATTATGTACAGGGGATTGTTGTGTGTTGGGTGGTTGGAGACGAAGAGGGAATTTTAAAGGGAGTTGTGTTGTTTTGTTTGGTGGTGTTTGTACAGGTCTCTCTCTCTCTCTCTCTCTCTCTCTCTCTCTCTCTCTCTCTCTCTCTCTACACCGTACCATCATTATCCTACTTCCTCCTCCTCCTCCTCCTCCTCCTCCTGCTACTCCTCCTCCTCTTCCTCCTCCTCCTCTTCCTCGTCTTCCTCCCCTCTTCCTCCTCCTCCTCTTCCTCCACCATGTATCCACCAGAACATTTAAGTGAACTTTAAATGCCAACTCTGGTAAACTCGCTAAAAGATTCATACTCAAGGTCGTACTTGAGGGAGTGATAGCCCCCACCTCACCCTCAAGTACCAGCTAAGAAGGTTGTACTTGAGGGACTCTTAGTATCATGATAGATAGATAGATAGATAGATAGATAGATAGATAGATAGATAGATAGATAGATAGATAGATAGATAGATAGACATTTGTGGTTTGGGGTAACATTTATTTTTGTGTGTTAAGAAATAAGTTGGTATCGTCTCTCTCTCTCTCGCGGGTGTGTGTACTAGACCGGGTTGCAGGTACACAGGACACTCTCACTTACACCTGGTCGAGGAAGGAGTCAATGTCTCGGAAAATTGAACTGTTAGTATTAGTGTGAGAGTAATGTGTACCTGATAATACTCTCTCTCTACACACACACACACACACACACACACACACACACCTGACCTTGACCTTTGACCCTGGGCGTGAGTTATGTTTTATTTATTTATTGACCATCAAAGTGTGTGCTCGGCCTCCTGATACACACACACACACACACACACACACACACACACACACACACACACACACACACACACACACACACCCTCTCTCTCTCTCTCTCTCTCTCTCTCTAGTGATCTTTCTTGTTTTCTCTTTTTACCCTCCTTCACTCTTTCTGTTTGCCTCTCTTCCTCCTCCTCCTCCCTCCTCCTCCTCTTCTTCTTCTTCTTCTTCTTCTGTACAAGTGTATGAGTCTTCCCTCTCTCATTCTGTCTCTTCTTCCCTTTACTCTCTTTATACTACCTCCTCCTCCTCCTCCTCCTCCTCCTCCTCCTCCTCCTCCTCCTCCTCCTCCTCCCTCCTCCTCTTCCCCCCCCTTCCCTCACTCTCACCTCGCCATCTCCCCTCTTCCTCTTTTCTCTTTTCTATCCACTCTACTTCTTGTTTATTTATTTCTATGTTATTGTGTTCTCCTCCACCTCCTCTTCCCTCCTCTTCTTCCTACCATCATTTCCTATACCCTTCCTCCCCCTCTCTCCTTTTAATTCCTCCCTCCCTCCGTCCTTTCCCTCTCCCCTTTCCTTCCTCCCATACCCCCTTTTTCCTGCTCCACCCTCTCCCTCTACCCGTCCTCCTCCACACTCTCTCTTTTCCTCTCCTCTCCTCTCCTCCTCCTCCTCTCCTTTCCCTCCCTCCTCCTCCTCCTCCTCCCTATGCTCTCCAGGGTAGGTGTAGAGGTGTTCTGGTGACAAGGTGTTACACAGGCGACACACCTGAATAATTTACCTGTCCGTCCCTCTGTTACTGACGAGGTGTGCTGGCTTGATTAGCGTCTCTCTCTCCTCTCTCTCTCTCTCTCTCTCTCTCTCTCTCTCTCTCTCTCTCTCTCTCTCTCTCTCTCGTGTGCAGCATTGTTCTCCTGGTGACATAAACAGTATTGTTATGTTATAATTATTAAGTAGTTTTATTATGTGTATACAAGGGAGGTGTATTGATTATTACCGTGTGTGTGTGTGTGTGTGTGTGTGTGTGTGTGTGTGTGTGTGTGTGTGTGTGTGTGTGTGTGTGTGTGTGTCAGGAGAGTCAAGTGGCAGCCGTAAAGTGTAATAGTCACTTGGAGGTAAGTTGTGTATCAGGAAGCAGTTCGCCTAATGTTCCTGTAAGAGGTTTTTTGGCTACTGGGTATTGGGAGGTGGGCGTGTGGGCGTGGGGGTGTTTGTGGTGTGAAGGTGGGGACGTGTGTGTGTGGAGCGTGGGGGGTGTGTGTGTGTTGAGGGTGTAGGATGTGTATGGGGGACTTAATTCGACGTTCATACATACATACATACATACATACATACATACATACATACATACATACATACATACATACATACATACATACATACATACATACATACATACATACATACATACATACATACATACATACATACATACATACATTGTATCAGAATATCATCACTGGTAAAGTATTAATTAACACCATTATACCTGGGCAGCTCACCTGCCACACCTCCACTTAGCATTATCACACAAGCTGTAAGAACTAATTACCTACACACTTACACACACACACACACACACACACACACACACTAACAAACAACAATGATAAGCACCATGATTGTTTCTCTTGTGTGTGTGTGTGTTGTGTGTGTGTGTGTGTGTGTGTGTGTGTGTGTGTGTGTGTGTGTGTGTGTGTGTGTGTGTGTGTGTGTGTGTGTGTGTGTGTGTGTGTGTGTGTGTGTGTGTGTGTGTGTGTGTGTGTGTGTCATCCACGATTATCTAATTATTATAACATATGTCAGGTGTAATTATTCTCGTAATTAACCCTAATTATCTGTCCATTTGACGATCGCGTGCGCGTTTTCGGAATTCATAATAAACTCGTTTCTGGCCGCGTTATGGCGTCATGGTAGTTATAGTGGAGTTATCTTGCGCCATTGACTGTTATGGTTGGTGGGCATATTGGCTCCACCTTAACCTGGCTTTTCTGACTTGACTGAAGATGTTTTTAGTAACTGAGGAATTTGATATTTTTTTTCTGGGGTTTATGAGTGAGGGTGTGGTAATCTTCTCCTTCTTCTTCTTCTTCTTCTTCTTCTTCTTCTTCTTTTTCTTCTTCTTCCTCTCTTACTTCATCTCTTTCCTCCTCTCTTCCCCCTTCATTTCTCTCTTTCCTCTTCCTTCCCTTCCTACTTCCTCTCTCTCCCCCTCCTCTCCTTCCTACTTCCTCTACTTCCTCTACCTCCTCCTCCTCCTCCTCCTTTCTTCCTGCATACATAACACACTCCAGGATACATTCTTTCCCTCGCCACTGACTTCATTTTATTTAATGGAACAAGTCTGAATGTTTTGCTCTTCCTAGGACTTTAACCTGAGGGACTTTTTAATATAATAAGCTTTTGTGGGACTTTTGATTTTTGTGTGGGACTTTATTGTATTTTTGTGGGATTATTGTATTTTTGTGGGACTTTTTATGAATTTTTGTGGGACTTTTGATACATTGGACTTTTGTGGGATTTTTACTATAATGGACTTTTCTTCGACTTTCTATTTCTCTTTATTTTAGTTTACTTTCTCTCTCTCTCTCTCTCCTCCCTTCCCTTCTCCCGTTCAGTGCCTTTATTAGTTTATTCTGCTCCCTCTGTTTGGTCAGTTATCAAGTGTTTTCTCCCGTCTCCTCTTTAGTGGTCATTACCTTGTGAGTGTGTATGTGTGTGTGTGTGTGTGTGTGTGTGTGTGTGTCTCCTATCACTGTAACTTAACATTGACTTAATTTAACCTAACCTAACCTAACCTAAGCTAAGCTAACTTAACCTAACCTTTCTTTAGCTCCTTCTCTTCCTTCCCCTCTTCCTCCTACTACCCCTCTTTTCCTTCCTACTCCGACTTCCCTCTTCCCTCAAAAGATTTCTCAAAAACCATCAGGTAAACCTAGTTGCGTATTGTAACTGGGGTGCCCACTGTCGACCATGTTGATTTTGGACCTCTGTAGCGGAGAGAGAGAGAGAGAGAGCTACAGAGATAGATAGATAGCTAGATAGATAGATAGATAGATAGATAGATAGATAGATAGATAGATAGATAGATAGATAGATAGAGACAACACAATTAGATAGAATAAACATCACACCTGGTAGAACAGTAATTAATAATGTCAATATACAGGTGAGGTGTTTGGTTAGAGGTATTTAATTTACGGTGGTGAAGGGAGGTCAGGTCAAGTTCAGGTGGATATTTGACCTTTTGGGGGTGAAAGTGTGGTCTGTGTGAGTGTGTGTGTGTGACCTTGTGGTGATGGTGGAGAGAGAGAGAGAGAGAGAGAGAGAGAGAGATTTATTTCTAATGTCTATATTATCATCAGTATTTGGTCTTTGTAGTAAATAGCATGTTTGTGGTAAAATATTGACCACTTCTTTCAATACCTGGTTTTTTAATGAGTGTTTATCTCTCTCGTATAGGTAATGTCTTGATTCTACCTGGTGAAAGATTTATTGAGAGAACATACACACACACACACACACACACACACACACACACACACACACACACACACACACACACACACACACACACACACTGTTAAAATCAATAGAATAAGATGAAACGTCATGAGCAGAAAAGTGAAACGTGGGGTTGATGTGACTGTAGACTTTACAGCGGGAAGGTCGGGTGTGGCGATCAGGAGGTGCTACAACACACACACACACACACACACACACACACACACACACACACACACACACACTGTTAAAATCAATAGAATAAGATGAAACGTCACGAGCAGAGTAAGTGAAACGTGGGTTGAGGTGACCGTAGACTTTTACAGCGGAAGGTCGGGTGTTGCGTGTGGCGACTGTGAGGTGCTGGCCACAACACACACACACACACACACACACACACACACACTGTTAAAATCAATAGAATAAGATGAAACGTCACGAGCAGAGTAAGTGAAACGTGGGTTGAGGTGACCGTAGACTTTTACAGCGGAAGGTCGGGTGTTGCGTGTGGCGACTGTGAGGTGCTGGCCACAACACACACACACACACACACACACACACACACACACACTTAGGCTTACTTGTAGGTTAGGATAATCTGCGTTAGGGTAGGATAGGTTAAGTTATGTTCGTTAATATTCAATAACAGTTATAGGGATCATAACGTCACAGGGACTAATTATAATTTTTGACACACGGAATGTTTGAATTGAGTGTGTGTTTGTTTTTTTGGATCATATCCGTGTTGTGTTAACGAGATGTATGTTTAGTTATTTACGGCTTGTGTTGTGTTGAGGCGCCTGTTTATGTGATGATTTAACTGTTTAGTGTGTGGGGAAGAGGTCTGTCTGTCTGTCTGTCTGTAGGTCTGCCTGTCTGTCTGTCTGTCTGTCTGTCTGTCTGTAGGTCTGCCTGTCTGTCTGTCTGTCTGTCTGTTTTATTATAATATAGATTTAGGTCACTGTTATTTCCTGGTGATGTTACATAAGACCTTGGAGGTAAGAGGCTTTATTTTCTCTCTCTCTCTCTCTCTCTCTCTCTCTCTCTCTCTCTCTCTCTCTCTCATCACCGTAGTAATAAAGAACTATCAGGACCCAGACGTGTTATTAAAGCCAGGGATTGGCGGTGGCTCAGCGGTGTTAGTTCCGGGGTGTATTG
>NW_024752480.1:360000-377500 GCF_018991925.1 Homarus americanus
CGGAAACGTTGTCAGAGAGGATTTAACCACGTAATTAAAGGTCAAAGGCCAGGTGAAATAGCTTTATTTTCACACCAGGTAACACACGTGGGGAAAACTTAACGAGGTGGAGCTTATTTACCTTCTGGGAGGGTTAAAGTTTGGCTAGGTTACGGTTTGGTTTGATTAAGCTAGGTTAGGTTAGGTTAGATTATAGTATGGTATGGTTAGGTTAGGCCATTGAGAGAGAGAGAGAGAGAGAGAGAGAGAGAGTCCAAGATAAATAACAAAGTGAGAGAAAAGAAAAAGAAAAAGAAAGAGAATGAGAGAGAGAGGGGAAGAGTAAGAGAGTAAAAACAGTTAAAGATACTTTCTCCACTTGAGCCACACTTGCTGGTCGAGTTGAGCAAATCTCTCTCGGGAGGACTTGTGTGTGTGTGTGTGTGTGTGTGTGTGTGTGTGTGTGTGTGTGTGTGTGTGTGTGTGTGTGTGTGTGTGTGTGTGTGTGACAAATAATATAAAGGTCTTCGTCTCTCACGTAATTTGTCTCGGGAAAATAATGAAGATTAAACAGAATACAAACAAGAACATAATAAGCGGCGGCGTCTTAACACAGATAGTGAGGATAATGAAGATAGGTAGTGAGGATAGTGATGATAATGAGGATAGTTAAGGATAGTGAGGATAGTTGTTGTCTCCAGCGGCCGCAATACAATTAACATTTTTCATTATAATAAATTGGGTTGGGTAAAAAACGGATATGCAATTAACCGGATCCTTGTGATGAGAGAGGTTGATGTGGATGGCTTTTAAGATATGCGATTATCCGGTCTTGAAGAATTATGCGATTATCAGGTCTTGAAGAATTATGCGATTATCAGGTCTTGAAGTCTTATGCGATTAACAGGTCTTGAATTCTTATGCGATTATCAGGTCTTGAAGTCTTATGCTATGCGATTAACAGGTTTTCAAGTCTTATAAATCCGCCTTGGATGTGTTTTCGCGCGTAAAGGTTAAAAAAAAATCTGGTGTAATTATCTGGGAAAAGAATGAAGAAAGGAGAGAAATGAAAGAACGATGGAAGGAAGGAAGGAAGGAAAGAAGGAAAGAGAAAGAATGAAAAGGGAGAGAGAAGAAGGAAGGAAGGAAAGGAAAAGAGTGAAGGGAAAGAAAGAAAGAAGAAGAAAGAAGGAAGGTAGGGAGGGGAAGGAAGGAAGGAATAAGATTGAAGGAGAAAAGGAGGAAAGAATGAAGAAGAAAGAATACGGAAGGAATAAGAATAAAGAAGGAAGGAATGAAGGAGAAAGAAGGAAGGAAGGAAGGAAAGACTAAAAATGAAGGAGAAAGAAGGAAGGAAGGAAGGAAAGAAGGAATAAGAAACGAAAGAAGAATACAAATAAATGCCTTCAGAATACTCGGTAATCTTCTCACAGAAATTCCCAAAGGCAATAATTATGGTCTCTCGCTAATTCACCTCAACCTCACCTCACCTCACCTCACCTCAATCTCACCTCAACCTCACCTCACCTCAACCTCACCTCACCTCACGGCCGCTTCATTATACTCTGAACCATAGACACCTGAGCTGGGAGTATCATTGTAGTCGTGAGCATTATAACTACCCGAGAGCTTGATTTTCAGGTAGAAATATTTTATCATTCAGTGTCATGTTGGGTCGTTTGAGTTTATAATGCTTTATTATACTTCATGGGGTATAGGGAACTAAGCTTTGAGCATTATTATGGACTTATAAACAGGTAGGAGCCTTATAATTGGACACTAGTATGGTAATCAGAAAGACACGTTATTTGAAATGCTAATTATTATAGTTCCTGAGTTATAGAAAACAGCACTGTGAGTATAATTATTTGTGGGAGCTTTATTAATTAGCGTCGAGCGTTATAAACAAACACGTATAAGTCTTATTTTGCCTCGTTTCTGGTGTTAATTATACTAATGGGTTATGTAGACCATCTAGGCGAGCATTATATTAGGAGTTATGATTTTTAGTATTAGTCTCTCTCTCTCTCTTTTCTCTCTCTAACACACACACAGTAGTATTAAGTATAAGTAATTATGTAATGACTACCTGTATGTTAGACCTAATTAGACAGGTGTGTTATATGTGGTATGATGACAGGTGTGTACAGTTAGGTTACGACACACACACACACACACACACACACACACACACACACACCACACACACACACACACCCGGAAGGGGAAGAAAGAGCGTCTTGGAAGAGCCGACAGGTAGACGCCCATTACCTGTTCACGACCACGGAAGTATAGCAACACACACACAGGTATATCCTCAGCCCAGGTAAACGATACCCGCCTCTTACCTTAATGACAACTGTATCCCTGACTGCCTGCCTGCCTCTCTCTCTCTCGTAATGATTTCAGGTCAGATGTCCAATTGAGCCTCAACATTATCTTCTCCAAAAATGGTTTCAGATATTAGAGAGAGAGAGAAAGAGAGAGAGAGAAGAGAGAGAGAGAGAGAGAGAGAAAGAGAGAGAGAGTAACAATAATACCCCAGCTGAAAATGGTCCCCAAAATTACTTCAGGTAAGTGAGAGATTGAATCACCTTCACCTAATGTACACCTGGACACACCTGGACACACCTGAACACACCTGAACACCTAGACACGCTTAATCATACCTGAACACACCTTGATACACCCCTGAACACACCTTGACACATCCTGAACACAACTGAACACACCTGAACCCACCTGGACATACGTGAATACACCTGAGCACACCTAAACACACCTTTATACACACCTGAACACACCTAAACCCACCTAGACACACTTGCATACACCTGAACACACCTGAACCCACCTAGACTCACCTGAATACACCTGAACACACGTGAATATACCTGAACACACCTAAACATACCTTTATATAACACCTGAACCCACCTGAACCCACCTGAACCCACCTAGACACACCTGAACACACCTAAACCCACCTAGACACACCTGAGCACAACTAACAGCAGCATCCTACCATCATTCCACTTCTCCCTTTAACGTTAACTCACTGTTTGACTGTCGTGTTAACTGCCCAATTAGCGAGTGATTGGTAAAAAGTGTTGTTATACTTGCGCTGGGAGTGTTTATTAACTGATAGTGTGTTGGTTATTGAACATTGAATTTGGACACGTTGGCTATTTGAAGAGTTAAAATGGTGTGTGTGTGTGGTGTGTGTGTGTGTGTGTGTGTGTGTGTGTGTGTGTGTGTGTGTGTGTGTGTGTGTGTTGAGAGGGACCTTGGGACTAGAACCCATTAGGAGTAGAGTTCCGTTCTAATGGTTAGGTTAGGTTAGGTTAGGTTAGCTTTCAGTAGATTGGATTGTATTTTGGCCCATTAAAACTGGGGCCCATTAGAACTATGGCCTATTAGAACTGGGGCCCATTAGAATTGGGGCCCACTAAACCAGTCAGCCTTGAAGGGGTCATGCAAGGAAGAAGTGAACGAGGGTAAATACTGAGTCTCATGCCACAGGCGAACAGTTACACTCATGCACGGTCGATCGTTGCCACCGCATGTTACAGTCACATCAGGCCGTATTACAGTCAAACATGGGTTGTATTCACGTAAAAACACCCTCTGAGTGTTACAGTAAAACACCTGTTATATTTAGATAAAAACACAATACTGAGTGAATTGGATTGGAGGGATGTGGTCGCCAACCCTCAGTATGTATGTATGTATGTATGTATGTATGTATGTATGTATGTATGTATGTATGTATGTATGTATGTAATAGTATATAAGAAAGGTAAGACTAATAATGATAATAATAATAATAATAATAATAATAATAATAATAATAATAATAATAATAACACCAGAAACAATAATAAAAAATGCATTAAGCAAATCCCTTTCTTACCTGTTAATTAAGACGATGACTACAGGTAGACTCGTACAGGTAATTACCACAGGTAATAACCTTTAATAATGTGATATGTCAACAAGGTCTTTCTCTCCTTTGTTTTTATTGGTGTTTTATTATTGTAATTATTTATGTGTGTGTGTGTGTGTGTGTGTGTGTGTGTGTGTGTGTGTGTGTGTGTGTGTGTGTGTCAAAGCCTCGTAACTAACACACAACATACGACCATATAAACATATCTCTCCCGGCGAATAGAGAGAGAGATAACCTTCCTGTGTGTCACGTGGTGGTGACTCTCTCTCTCTCTCTATCTATCTCCTTGACCTCTCTGTAGTCTCACTCCTCCCTCCCTCCCTTCTTCCCTCCAGCCATCACTGAGGGAGGAGGAGAATTTATACGGGTAATATCCGTGAAGTCTTTAATTAGTCAAAAACTAAAGGTCTTGTTAATTTACCTCACCTGTGGTTAATGTTCCTAGGTCATGAAGTGAACTCTCTCTCTCTCTCTCTCTCTCTCTCTCTCTCTCTCTCTCTCTCTCTGTCCCCTACACCTGTAATTCCATAATCCACCTATCGATAATTAACTCATGTGTGTGTGTGTGTGTGTGTGTGTGTATCTCTGGTGCAACATTAGAATGCACTTACACTAATGCTCTATTACACGACCCGTACATTCCAGGTTTGTAGCCGTCAGGGCGTCATAATTCAGGAACGTGTGATAGATTTTAAGTGGAATTAGTTTGTTTATATGTATCTGAGTGTCCGTTCAGGTGATTAAGGTGAATAATAATAATAATATAATGATAATAATAATAATAATAATAATAATAATAATAATAATAATAATAATAATAAAAATAATAATATCCACAAAACAACATCTAAATAAACACACACACACACACACACACCACACACACACACACCGTTAAATAAAACACTAAAACACCTAAAATCAACTCACCTTCCCTCACCTTGATACAGAGAGAGTGAGTCCAGGTGTGATGAGGGTAATTCCCAGGTGTGTCAACAGAAAGGTAATATTAAACTTAAACACCTCTAATTATCTACTGCGATATGTACCTTTATTACTTAATATATAACTCAGTGTAGTATTTAATGAGTATTGTGGTTACTTAGTCTTATGGATATGTGAGCGTGTGGGGGGTCGGGGGGGGGGTGGTGGTGGTGGTGTGTGTTTGTTTGTTTGTCTTGCTGTATATCTGGGTGTTGTGCGTGATAACTCAGGTAATTATTGGTGGATTTAAGGCCAACTTGGTGTGTGGTTTTGGCGTAATAAGATCTCAGGTGAGTTTGGAATTAGCGTTTTGTGTCCTTGTCGTATGGAGTTGTGATGTTTTGTTGATTTTATTATTTTATGTTGAGGTGCACATACACACACACACACACACACACACATACACACACACACACACACACACACACACACACACACACACACACACACACACACACACACACACACACACACACACACACACACCTTCAGTAAATAAATTCTTAAAAATCGTGAGAAATAGCAAGGACTCGGTGTCGTTTGATAATATGGCTCCATGTTTCTGTCCCGAGCTGCCCTAGGGGTGAATAGATAACTGGGAAGAGTGAGAGAGAGAGTGAGAGAGAGAGAGAGAGAGGAGAGAGAGAGAGAGAGAGAGAGAGAGAGAGGGGGGGGAAGTTTAAAGTGAATAAATGAATAAATAAGTGTGAGCGAGCGCGGGTACGTGATGAAAGAGAATGAGTAAGTGAGATAGAGAGAAAAGGGGGAGAATGAATAAATGAGATAGGGAGAGTGAATAAGTGAAAAGATAGGGAGAGATAAATAAACATGTAGATAGAGAGAGACAGAAAGAGGTTTTTGGTTCCGTCTGTGTTTGTTAGTTCGTTTATTTGTGTTTGTGAACGTGTTTGTTGATATATAAGTCTCTCTCTCTCTCTCTCTCTCTCTCTCTCTCTCTCTCTCTCTCTCTCTCTCTCTCTCTCTCTCCCTAAGACTTTCAGTAAACAACCACATCCTGTTTTCGTTTCAGGGTAAAATTATATTATTTCCATTTTCTATGACTAGCGTTGGTAGTCTCAGCTGACAGTAGTCCTAGGAGTTAGTAGTCTCAGAACACAGTAGTCCTAGGAGTCAGTAGTCTCAGCACCGACTAGTCTGAGGTATTCAATAATCTCAGCTTCCATTGGTCCTAGCCGTCAGTAATGTAATCTCAGCACACAGTAGTCCTAGGAGCCGGGGGTAGGGGGAGAGGGGAGGGGGTTCAGGACCGATTCCCAGGAGGAGAAAAAAAAACAAACGTAAACAAACAGAGGGGAGTTTATTTATTTTTTTTTTTTGGCGCGCAATGATTCTTTCCCGCGTAAAATATTTAGGAGAAACCCGCCAGAACTTTGCGCGCCAAAATGGTGAAGGGGCCGTTTATTGGCCGGGGTCCACGATTCATTTCATATTTTGTTTTCTCCAAGTGTCGTAAGTTCTGTGTCCGTTACGAATTGGAGAGGGAGAGATATTAAGGAGAGAGGGAGAGATATTGAGAGGGAAGTAGTGAGATATTAGGATGGAGAGAGGGGTAAGGAGAGATATTGAAAGGGAGAAAGAGAGAGAGAGAGAGAGATATATTGGGGGAGAGAAGGAGAGATATTTACCCTTGTATTCCTTAACAAGTACACTGCCAGCTAGGGTGTGTGTGTGTGTGTGTGTGTGTGTGTTCGTCACGTAACAAATTTTGGTGTCCACTGCAATCTTTTTTCGCATTTCTGATAGAGTGATTTCATTGGTGGACGATTGTTGTGGTGGGCGTTGTGAACTCTCTCTCTCTCTCTCTCTCTCTCTCTCTCTCTTCACCTTCCTCTCTTCCTCTTCTAGATTACCCCATCTCACCTCTTTCCACCATTACTCTCTCCCTTTCCTCTCCACCCTTTCCTTCCCACCCCCCTTTCCTCGTCACTCTTCCTTTTTGTCTCCTTTCTCTTGCATCTTCCATCTCTTTCCCCATCCTTCTCTCCCATTTATCTGTCTCCATTTCTTTCTTCCTTTCTTTCTCCTCCCCCGTTCCATCATCGCTTCTTTCCCCTTTCTCTTTCTCTCCTTTCCTTCTCCCTCTCCCACCTTCCCCACTCTCTCCTCCTTCCCCTCTCTCTCCTCCTTCCTCTCATCCTTCTCCTACCATTCATCCACCCTACCTTACCCAATTCCCCACTCTCTCTCTCTCTCTCTCTCTCTCATCATCATAATCAGCAGCAAATCTTAAGTTCTCTGATTAAACTCTTTCTACCTTAGTCTCTACCATCCCTCCTCACATCTCCTCATTCTCACTATCTCACACAATGTCTCTTAACGTGATTATCTCTCCCTGGACCGCGCGCGCGTGTGTGTGTGTGTGTGTGTGTGTGTCAATCTATCTATTTGTCTGTCTGCCTGTCAATCTATGTACTGTATTTATCATTATTTCTGTCTGTTTGCCTGTCTATATATCATTATTTCTCTCTGTCTGTCTATCTGTCTGTCTCAAATTTAAGTAAGTGTTTGGTCTCGCTCTCAGCAAATTTGACTCCATATATTTACTTCTGGTTAAGGTCTTGAGTGCCTTTGATCTCTCTTATCAAATCAACCTGTACGCTAGTGATTAAACCCTCAACCACCATTACTTCGCTGGGTCTTGATTGTGGTAGTTTAAGGAGGAGGAATTGTGATAGTTGGGGTTTTCCTTTGACGATGGTGGTAGTTGTGGTAGGTCTTTTCTCTCTCACGATGGTGTATGTGTGTATGTACGTATAACTGGATTTTTATATGTACGTGTCTGTACGTGTGTGTGTATGCGTGTGTGTGTATTTGTTTTTCACAGGACAAATAGAACTGTGATTTAACACATTATTGGATTATAAACGAAATTGATGTTTGCGGCACCTTTTAGTGTGTGTGTGTGTGTGTGTGTGTGTGTGTGTGTGTGTGTGTGTGTGTGTGTGTGTGTGTCATGAAGGCTCGTCTGTTCCTTGTTCCTTTCCGTCTAATCGCCGTACCAATTATTATTCGTTAGTCTAATCGTACAATTCCTTCGTCCAATCGCCATCTTAATCTTAATTCCTTCGTCCAATCACCATCCTAATCACAATTCCTTCAACCAATCACCATCCTAATCACAATTCCTTCGTCCAATCACCATCCTAATCACAATTCCTTCAACCAATCACCATCCTAATCACAATTCCTTCAACCAATCACCATCCTAATCACAATTCCTTCGACCAATCTTAAACCCAAGTCACCAGTTCTACACCTAACTACCCTCATAATTAACCCTTCCTTCGCCCAATCGTCCAATCAATCAGCCGTTCATACACCCCCCAATCGTCTCATTAATTAACTCCCCCTCCCCCCCTTATCCAATCTTCATTCCCGACTATTCCTCCCCGCCGGTTCATTCCCGGGGCCAGTCTTCGTCACCCTCTTGCAAGAACGGCCAATCAAGCACTCTCCTGCCCCGTGATTGCTTTTCAATTGCATTTGGCATTTCACAAAAGCGCCTTTCTTGGGCTGCTGCGGGAGGAGGTGGGCGGCTGTGTCCGTGTCCGTGGGCGTGGGCGTGGTGGTGACCGTGATTGTTAGTGAGATTGACTGGTGAAGAGTGACTGGTGAGAGTGACTGTTTGAGTGGTAGGAGTGACTGGTGAGGTGGTGAAGAGTAACTGGTGAGAGTGACTGTTTGAGTGGTAGGAGTGACTGGTGAGGTGGTGAAGAGTAACTGGTGAGAGTGACTGTTTGAATGGTAGGAGTGACTGGTGAGGTGGTGAAGAGTAACTGGTGAGAGTGATTGGTACAGTAGGAGTGACTGGTAAGTGGTGAAGAGTGACTGGTAGAGTGACTAGTGAGTGGTGAAGAGTGACTGTTGCCGAAAGAGTGAGAATAATTTTATTATTAAGGTCGTTTTTTTTTTAGTTTGGTTAGGTTAGGTTAGGTTAGGTTAGCTTAGGTTAGATTAGGTTAGATTTGGTTAGATTAGGTTGAGTTAGCTTAGATTAGGTTAGATTTGGTTAGATTAGGTTGAGTTAGCTTAGATTAGGTTAGATTTGGTTCGATTAGGTTAGGTTAGGTTAAATTTGGTTAGATTTGGTTAGGTTAGTCTAGGTTAGGTTAGATTTGGTTAGGTTAGGTTTTATACACATATACACACACTAACACACTCTGATAAATAACCCAAATACATCTTTTATATAACGGTGTATTGTTGGTATAGTTATATCATCAAGCGGTAAAGCCACCACAATATATGCATAGTTGAATTAAATCATTAAATCTAACCGTAAAATTATTTTACCGTTGCTCTTTACAGGTGAGCCGACGCCACACACAAACCAATATATCCTATACAGTTTTTGGCCACAATTGGAGTCTGTGGTGTTTTCATTATCAGCGGCGCCTCACTTAGTCGAGATCTACTTTAAGGGGAGAAGAGGTTGTTTTAAGGTTATGGTGTTTTTTCCCGCGGTTATAGTGTTTTTTCCATGGTTATAGTGTTTTTTTTCCCGTGGTTATAGTGTTTTTTTTCCATGGTTATTGTGTTTTTCCCCATGGATATAGTGTTTTTCCATGGTTATAGTGTTTTTTCCCGTGGTTATAGTGTTTTTTCCATGGTTATAGTGTTTTTTTCAATGGTTATAGATTTTTTTCACACGTTCACTATACTTTATCCCATAGTTAATGCATTTTTTCCCACGTTCTATAAAATATTCCCACGAATTTGTCCTTAATATATTCACACGTTAAATACCTTTCCCATCGTTTATTTTTTTTTCGTTTTTCCCTCAAGAGTCCAGCTGGTGAAAGGAGAAACTCAACATAATCTTCAGGTAGAGATGATATTATCTTTTAACATAGTTCTAGTCATTCCTGAAGAGTTAAGACGTCAGTTAAGAAAAGTTACCTCACTATGAATATAACATACGCGGTGTGTGTGTGTGTGTGTGTGTGTGTGTGTGTGTGTGTGTGTGTGTGTCTGGGTGTGTGTGTGTGTGTGTGTGTGTGTGTGTGTGTGTGTAGTGTGTGTCTGTGTGTGTGTGTCTGTGTGTGTGTGTGTGTGTGTGTGTGTGTGTGTGTGTGTGTGTGTGTGTGTGTGTGTGTGTGTGTGTCTTGTCTGTACATGGTGTACATTATAATATATTCTCTCTCTTTCTCTCTTCTCTCTCTCTCTCTCTCTCTCTCTTTCTCTCTCACTAGGCATTACCACGCCACACCTTAGTTCTCATTAATCAGCATTACCTTTCTTGCACTCCACACAGGGGTGGGGTGGGGGGGTGGGTGGGTGGGTGGTGGGGGGGTGGGCATAGAAAAGAGGGGGAAAGGGAAGAAAAGAGGACTGGAGGAGAGAAGGAGGGATGGGATGAAATAAGAAACAAGGAGTGATAGAGGGAGAGAAGGAGGAATTAGATAGAGAAGAAACGGAAGAGGTTATACGGAAGAGAGAAAGAGAGAGAGAGAGCGAGAGACCCCTCCCTCCCTCCCTCACCTCCTTCCCTCCCTCACCCCTCTTCTTCCCTCCCCTCCTCCCTCACTTCCCTCCCTTTAGCTAGGTAAGAGCAATAGTTAGTTAAGAACGGCCTATTGATCCTACCACACCTACCCTCACCTGTACTCACCTACCCTCACCTGTACTCACCTGCCATCACCAACCCTCACCTTCCCTCACCTACCCCCCCCCCACACACACACATACCTGGTAAGATAAATAACCCTAATCTTACATCAAGTTGAAATATATTATCGATGAAAAATAACTTTTAATCCCAACACACAAGATATATTTTGTATACCTCCTTTGACCTATAAGATAACAAGTGCCTCAAGTCATTAGTCATCTTACAATAACCTTGGGGGAGGGTAGATAGTCATATATAACTTCGTATCTTAAGGTTGAAATGCCTATGTTATGGTAAGGTTATGTGGATCTTACCTAACACCTTGGGGAACTCCCTTATTGTCGATGGTGTTGTGTTGTTTCCAAGGTCGTAAGATTGGGATTATTAAATTAAGATTGTGTTTTTATATATTCGTTGTGTGCTTTTTTTTTGAGAGAGAGAGAGAGAGAGAGAGAGAGAGAGAGAGAGAGAGAGAGAGAGAGAGAGAGAGAGAGAGAGAGACGCTACCCGCGATGATAGTGAAACGTGGGTTGCGTTCACCGTAGAGTTTATCAACAATATTTACTTGGCTTCATCACCTCTCTTTCTCTCTCTCTCTCTCTCTAAGCAATTAACTTTAAGCAACTAATAACCTTGCATGAATTAATTGCACCAAGTATTTACCCTAACCAATTAACTCATTATCTAATTAATTGCGGCTAACTAATTTGTCTAAGTTAATATCAATCATATACTATAACTACCAAGCTAATTAACTAACTCCCTTGCAAACAACATATTTAATTAATTACCCACTAATTTGCAATATATAACCGTCATCAATAAAGCTAAATATACCATTAAAAGCTAAAATTATATCACAGCTATAATATATAAGAGTAAGCTGATGTTTTTAGCTTTAGTTTGGTCAGATAAATGCCCGCCACTCCTGACCTGACTGAGGGTGGTTAAGTTCGGTTAGGTTAGATTAAGTAATGGTTAGGTTAGATTAGGTAAAATAATGTTTATGTTTTGATTAAGCAAAGATGTTATGTTTTATATTGTTCTATATAATAAAAAAAACGGAATTTGGTTTTATAGAGAGAAACGTTTATTGTTTTTCTGTTAGGAAAATGTTTTAGTGTTTTCATTACCGTAAACGTTTATCGGTTTAATATACAACGGAATGAGACTATAGAGAAAAACGTTTCATTATTATTCTACGACAGAAACCGTTTGTAGAGATAAAAATAAAAACACTTCATTAATTTCCATATGAGATAAAACGTTTGTGAGTCTATGGAGAAAAACATTAATTATTTCTTTACGAGAGAGAACCGTATATATGTGTGTCTTGAGTTCCATATTTCTCAGTCGCGGTTTACTGAGAGAGAAAGAAACTTATGCCGTAGTGGAGCAGTAAAAAGTTTAAGGATGATTATATTGGGCAGTTGACTTAGCAAAGTTTAAATGGTGGGTCATGGTTAGCACTGGGACAGCTATGGTAGAAGTTAGCTTTACTTGGTGTAGCTCTTGGGCTCTCCTTACCCGTATAGAGGTGGGTGGTGACTGTCTGTCTGTCTGTCTGTCTCTCTCTTATATTTAGTCTTTGTTTCTTAGTTATTGTCCTCCTCCTCCTCCTCCTCCTCTTCTTCCTCCTCCTCCTCCTCCTCTTCCCCTCCTCCTCATTACCTCCTTCTCCTCCCTCCTTACCTCCACCTTCCTCACTAACCCCTTCTTCTTCCACCTCCTCCTCTTCCTCCTCCCTATTACCTCCACCTTCCCTTCACCTCTTCCTCTTCCTCCTCTTCCTCCTCTTCCTCCTCCTCCTCCTCCTCCTTGCGGTAACCACACCATCGATTTCACATAAAATTTCAGGCATAATGAATAACGTGGGGGATCTGGGTGAGGGGGGGGGATGTGGGAATAAGGGATGAAGAAGAGGTGGAGGGGATGGGAGGGATGGACAGGGGGAAGAGGAGGAGGGGGCGAGGGGGGATGGGAAGAGGTAAGGTGGGGGTGGCGAGGGGGAAGAGGAAGTAGGGGGTGGGAGGGGGGCTAAGGGGATTTAGGTAATAAGAGGAAGTAAGTAGTAAATGGTGGTGGGGGTAAGTGGTGAGGGGTGAGGGGTGAGGGGTGTGGGGTTGAGGGGGTAAGGGTTGGGGATATAGAAACTGCTATTTTGGTCCCTAGTCCTGATGGTCATAAGTCCTAATAGGCCTTAGTGTTGATGGAGCCTTAACCTAACCTAACCAAATCACTACGACTAAAAACCCTTATGATTAGACTAGACTGAGAGTGAGGGGGGGATAGGAGAGGGGAAGGTAGTGTGGATTAGGGTGGTTGTGGGGGTGTGGTGTAGTGGGTGTGGTGTAGTGGGTGTGGTGTAGTGGTGTGGTGTAGTGGTGTGGTGTAGTGTGTGGGTGTACTGGGTGTGGTGTACTGGGTGTGGTGTAGTGGGTGTGGTGTAGTGGGTGTGGTGTAGTGGGTGTGGTGTAGTGGGTGTGGTGTAGTGGGTGTGGTGTAGTGGGTGTGGTTTACAAGAACTAGGGTGTATTAGGTTATGTCTGGTTCACTACTTCACTCCTTCCTCCTAGAATTAAATCAAGCACACACGCATAGTAGTGAGTGCGTGCTGCTTGCTTCCTCATTACCTGTGTTGTAGTCACGCACCTGTAAGTGTTTCTGAAGGGTGCGTGTGTGTGGGGGTGGTAAGTGTGTGTGTGGGGTGATAAGTGTGTGTGGGGGGGTGTGAGTGTATATATATAGGGGTTGTGTGTGGGGTGTGAGTGTGTTGGGTGAGGTGTGTGTAGGGATGTGAGTGTGTTGGGTGAGGTGTGTGTGGGGAGAGAGAAAAGGAGGAGGGAGAATTTAAATATCATTAATGTGTTTATGCATAATTAATATATGGAGAGCTTTGCACACACACACACACACTAAGGTCAACTGATAACATTTTACTACCTAGATTGAAAAAAGCCGACGAGAGAGAGAGGGCATGAAAAACAGGAGGTCACTTGCAGGAATAATAAATAAGAGAGGAGGATGGAGGTGAGGGAGAGGGAGGAGGGTGGGGAGTTTTAGGGAGGAGATTTGGGAAGTGAAGGGAGGGAGTGTTGGGGGTGAGGGGGAGGAAGGAGAAGTGGAAAGGAGGGAGCAGCGACGGGGAGTGGAGGAGGGAGGAAGGGAGGTAGGGAGGAAATGCGTATTTGGGTGAGAGGGGAGGAAGGGAGGATATCCAGCCTAGGGAGGAAGGAGCCGGGGAGAGGGAGGGAGGAAGGGAGTTTTTTTGCAGGGAGGGTAAGGGAGAAAGAACGTTTCCTGTGAAAGGAGAGAGATGGAGGGGTGTGTTTCGACAGAGAGGGAGAGAGATTAGGCCTATCTGTCAATGAAGAGAGGTTAGGGAGATAAAAACACATGCATAGAGAGAAAGGGAGAGTATCATATTCAGGTAGGGAGATTGAAGAATTTACATGAACAGGGAGAGAAAAAAAGAAAGGAAAAGAGATATGGAGAGTCACAAAGGGAGAGTATCCTATCAAGGGAGAGGCACAAAGGGAGCGTATCCTATCAAGGGAGAGGC
The DNA here is from genome assembly GCF_018991925.1 of Homarus americanus. Lineage (NCBI taxonomy): Eukaryota > Metazoa > Arthropoda > Malacostraca > Decapoda > Nephropidae > Homarus > Homarus americanus. The sequence goes on from NW_024752480.1 coordinate 374,104, forward strand.
ACAAAGGGAGCGTATCCTATCAAGGGAGGGGCACAAAGGGAGCGTATCCTATCAAGGGAGGGGCACAAAGGGAGCGTATCCTATCAAGGGAGGGAGACAGGTAGTATAGGGCGTGGTTAAAATGTAGGGAGACCGACACAAAATAATGTACCCCAGTTAAATTGGCTTTCCAGACTACAGAGACCTTGTTATGTGTTTTTCCATAAAGGGATTTCCATATAACCTAACGTGACCTGACCTGGTAGAGCTGGCTGGCTGGTATTGATGGGGACAGCTGGTGGAGTAAGGGTGAAAAACAAGGGTAAGAGAGGGAGTGAGAGGGGGGGAGAGGGGGAGAAAAAGGGGGGAGGGGGTGAGGGGGAGAGAGGGAGGGTGAGTGAGAAGTGTAGAAAAAGATGAGAGATAAGAGTGAGAGGGAGGATTTGATTTGAGGAACAGTAAGAAAGAAAGAAAGAGAGAGAGAGAGAGAGAGGGAGGGAGAGAGAGAGCGATCCAGTTCCAATCTCGCCGTCAGTGTAAAGGTCCATTAGCACTGGGAACCATTAGCAACCATTATTTCCTTTACCCATAACAGCTGGCTTCCTTTATATCTACTGTAGACCCCAATAGAACTAGAACCTATTAGAACTAGCATATATTCGAACTAGCACCCATTAGAACTGGCGCCCATTAGATTTGACATTCATTAAAACAAGGACCTATTAAAACTGTAGCCCATTAGAACTAGAGCCCATTAGAACTAGAGCCCATTAGAACTAGAGCCCATTAGAACTAGAGCCCATTAAAACTTTAGAGCTGGCTACCATTAGAAATAAGGCCCACAAACACCCTGACCCATGACAACTAGGGGCCCATTATTTCCTTGACCCCATTAGACCAATCAGGTGTAAGAAGACCCCCCTCTCCTCAGGTGAGCACGGGGGTAGGGGGTCATTATATACCTGGCCACAGTCACACCTGGTTTCGTTAATGAGGAAGGTGATGAATGGGATATTGCGATAATGATAGTGTGGAAAGTAGGTAGGTCAGGCTAGGTTAGGGGTAGGTCAGGCTAGGTCAGGCTAGGTTAGGGGTAGGTTAGGTCAGGTGTATGTTAGGTTAGGGGTTAGTCTGGTTAGGTAGGATAGGCTAGGATAGATTAAGGTCAATATAGGTGTAGGTTAAAGAAGGTTATGTTAGGTTAAGATACTTGACATTAATGACCTTTGACCTTTTATTCTGCAGTAGTTAATTAGGAAGTTCTTTGGTCTATATATAACCCCATTTGTCCTGTTCCTCGTTACTCCAAGGTCAGCTCGCTCGTTATGTACACACACACACACACACACACACACACACACACACACACACACACACACACACAAACACACACACACACACACACACACACAAGCCACACACACACACACACACACACACACACACACACACACACACACACACACACACACACACACACACACACACACACACACACAAACACACACACACACACACACACAATAACATTTGCCTGTACATTGGGTTCTGAGAAAGAATAGTGAAGGTAGCCAAATGTTATATGCATTGTATGTTATTACACACACTCGAGGGTAGAGTGAGAGAGAAGGGAGGGTGAGGTGAGTGATGGCAGAGAGAGCACCTCCTCACAACTCCAACAGAAGGTATGTCGACGCCCACAACTCGTCTCCTTCAACTATTTCTGCCCAAAATGTCATCGGCAGGCCTCTGAAATTCCTCCCTCATATGGATGTCACCCCGGCGTGTCACCTAGAACCTTTTAGAACCCAACAGTTGAACTTCAGAACTTTATACTGGACTAGTGAACCTCAAGAACTGAAAACTGAACCCTTTAGAACTTTATATAGAACCTATGAACCTCAAACCCGAAACCTGAACCCTTTAGAATCCAACAATTGAACCCTAAAAGTTCATATAGAATCAATGAACCTTAAGAATCGACCCATGAACCCTTTAGAACCCAACAATTGAACTTTAACACTATATATAGAACCAGTGAACGTCAAGAACGGATAACTGAACCTTTTAGAACCTTATAATGAACATCAGAACTTTATATAGAACCATTGAACCTCCTGAACCATCTTGAAACCACTTGAACCAATCTCATACGTTTTTAGAAACCCAGAGAGAACCCCAGAACCCTCGGCAGCTATAGAGAAAAGGCAAGAGAAATTTATGGAGTAGGGCTGGATAATAAAGTTTTGGATTGGAGGGGCTAAAGCCGACACACACACACACACACACACACACACACACACACACACACACACACACACACACACACACACACACACACACACACACACACACACACACACACACACACACACACACACACACACACACACACACACACACACACACACACACACACACACACACACACGCCACGTATCTTTTAAAGTGTTATAGGATTGTCTTAAGTTGGTCGTAAGTTCAACATATAGAGTGAGGAAGAAAAAATAATGTTATTGTTATGAAATGGTGATGAGATTAGCTTCTGGTTTTTTTTTATTGGTGTTTTTGTTGTGTGTTTTTATTATGTGTTTTGTTATTTATTGTGTTTGTTTTTTGGTTTAACTGTTGTTTTATTATTGTTTTCTCTTCAGTTTTTCTTGTTTTATTGTTGTTTTTGTTGTTTTTGTCTTGCTTTCTTGTTATTGTTTATTTCACAAACACACACACACACACACACACTCTCTCTCTCTCTCAAAAAATGAACAACAAACAAGCAAATTAACACTACCTGCCGTTTCTTACCTCACACACACAGAGGCGCCAGGCTGTGTTATTCTCGTACACAAAGGTGATAGTTTGCCATTAATTAATACCTGGACAATAACACACAGGTAAAGGTATTATTAACAAGGTGTACACAGGTGAACGGTTAGATGCTTATACATGCATTCACGCTCACAGATACACACACACACACACACACACACACAGAGGAAAAGGTATTATCAATATAGAGTGTATGTGCGTGTGTGTGTGCGTGTGTGTGTGTGTGTGTGTGTGTGTGTTTGTTTGCTTACGTATTTTCTAACAACATACAACAAACAGTGAGAAATCAGAGGAGTGTTGTTGTTATCGGCTGTGTTTACAAAGGCATCGTCATCCCCCTGTGAAAATAAAACCGATTTAAACAATTAATTTCCGCCTTTTAAACCGATATAGATATAATTTTATACTCTGCTGTTATATTACATGATGGATGAGGGGGGGGGGGTATAATAACAGGGGAACTGGGTCATTGAGGGTGTGGTGTGGGGGGTGGGGATGGGGGGTGGGAGGTAGTTAATGATGAGGGTGATTCAGTCATTAAGGTGATGAAAAGGTGGTAGGTGAGTGATCATTGAGAGATTTGGGGTCA
>NW_024752480.1:382500-402500 GCF_018991925.1 Homarus americanus
CTCCTCCTCCCTCCCCTTCTCCACACATGGTAAGGTCAAACATGTGTAATCAATACCTACATGTTTATTCACCTGTGTAGAAGAAATATTAAAAAACGAATAAATTACAGTGTTTTTTTTTGTTTGTTTGTCTATCAGTATAAACCTCTTCTCGTTTTCATTAACTTTTAGTGTTGGTTTTGCAGCCGAAACTTGGTGAGGTTAACTTATCTGTATATCTTCTCTCTCTCTCTCTCTCTCTCTCTCTCTCTCTCTCTCTCTCTCTCTCTCTCTCTCTCTCTCTCTCTCTCTTCTCATGTCCCTCTCCTCCTCCTCCATCCTTCTCCTTCTCCTATTCTCGCCCCCCCCTCCTTCCTTCTCTCCTCCTGTTACCTGTACCTCTACTGTACCTGTTTCCTCATATTTGCTTCGTTTGTACTCACATGAAAGTGACAGAGAGAGAGAGAGAGAGAGAGAGAAGTGGACTTATGTGTGTGTGTGTGTGTGTGTGTGTGTGTGTGTGTGTGTGTGTGTGTGTGTGTGTGTGTGTGTGTGTGTGTGTGTGTGTGTATTATTAAACTTTTACTTTTCGTTTCCAGTTCATGCAGCGAGGGGAGGAGGGAATGAAATGAAAAGGAGGAGAGAGAAAATATAATAAAGAAGGAAAATAAAATACATCAAGAGGAAGATAGTGAAAGTGAATGGGTGAGTGAAAGAGGAAGAGTGAAGTAAAGAGGATGAAGAGAATAAATAGAGAGAGAGAGAGAGGATGTGACCTCAGGTAAGAGGTTAAAATGTAGGTCAATGCAGGTTCACCTGGGCGTTGGTCTACCTGAACCACCAGGCCAATGTGCTTGGAGTGTGTGTGTGTGTGTGTGTGTGTGTGTGTGTGTGTGTGTGTGTGTGTGTGTGTGTGTGTGTGTGTGTGTGTGTGTGTGTGTGTGTGTGTGTGTGTGTAGCTGTGCAAAGTTTCAACACATTTTATGTCTATATTCTGTCTCTGTATATTTATCTCAATTTATTTATACTTTTCAAAATCTCTCTCTCTCTCTCTCTCTCTCTCTCTCTCTCTCTCTCTCTCTCTCTCTCTCTCTCTCTCTTCTCACACACACACATAATGTACTAGGGGTATAAGCCAGCCAGGGCCTCTCGGTGCCGTTGTGTATTCCGGGATAAAAGTAGAACTGTCCGGTGTTGCTGTGAGGCCTGGTACCTGCCGCTCCCGCCCGCGCCTCGTCCTGCCCCATTCCGCTCCGCCTGCCCCCTCGCCCGTCTGACTCTGCTCTGTCCCGTCTCGCATCATCCCACCTTGTCCTGCCTCGACCCAACAGAACTCGACTCTTGGACCCTAACGTAACCTCACCTCATCACGACTCTCGAACCTCAACCCTGCCCTGCCTCGCATTGCCTCACCTCACCCGCACTGCCTCACCTCACCCTGCACTGCCTCACCTCACCCCGCCTCGCCTTACCTCACTCCCGTTATCCTCTTCCTGTTATCAGTGAGTAGAGTAAAATATTTAATAGGAACATCCGACATATTACACCATACCATGTTACATAATACAACGTGTTGTGTGTGTGTGTGTGTGTGTGTGTGTGTGTGTGTGTGTGTGTGTGTGTGTGTGTGTGTGTGTGTGTGTGTGTGTGTGTGTGTGTGTGTGTGTGTGTGTGTGTGTGTGTGTGTGTGTGTGTGTGTGTGTGTGTGTGTGTGTGTGTGATCTTTGGAGACAAATACTTCTAGCAACACAAATCTCTCCTTCAGAATCTAACACAATATTACATTACAAAACACAACAACACACAAACAAATTCCTCACACTTGTTTGTTCTTGTTTTATTTATTTCTTTCTTATATTTTTCCCTATTCTCTCTCTCTCTCTCTTCTCTATCTTACTGACTGACTGTCTCTCTATCCAATATAGCCAGATTAAAAAATATAGCTACAGAATTAATAAAAAAAATATAACTCAGTAGCCAACTTCTCGTTTGCGCTAATGGCCGTGAACTATCGTTAAGACTCTACCCTATCCGAACATAGATAACGACTCGATATATCATTTCAAACAAGCGTGAATTGAGTTTCTTTTTCTGTAAGGTTTAGATAAAGGATATTTATTTGAACGGGGATATGTGTTCGGAATTTTTTGTATTGTGTTCGGATATGTATTTACCGAACAGTGTTATGACGTTCGGTACTTATTCGAACAGGGTTTTATTTCATTGTGTTCGAAGATATGGTAAGGGAGATGGGTGTTTGATATCTTATTTCGAACACCCAATATTACATATTTGCCATTTTGAGGTTAAGTGTTCGATATTTCAGTTCGAACACTAGAAAAAAATCACGTTCGCTTTGGTTAATATTCGGATATCTTCCACTCGATTACATGTTCGGTTATCTTAGTGTTCGGATACGGGCAAACATAATACTTCAGTCGTTCTAGGAATAATGTGTTCGGTTTTTGTAATGTTCGGATAGATGCAAGCATGACATATCAGCCGTTTGAGTGATGAGATGTTCGGTTCGGTTTAATGCATTAGCACGTCCGGTTATCGTCTGCCGGTCGAAATAATTAGCGGTTTTCGATACTCTTAGGGGTTTGTTTTTAATGTGTGGTGGTTGTTGATATGCAGGAGCGTGTGTGTGTGTGTGTGTGTGTGTGTGTGTGTTGAGTGGATTAAAGATTATGTGTGGAATTGTGTGTGTGTGTGTGTGTGTGTGTGTGTGTGTGTGTGTGTGTGTGTGTGTGTGTGTGTGTGTGTGTGTGTGTGTGTGTGTGTGTGTGTGTGTGTGTGTTATTTAAGGAACCATTCGATCAACAAACACGATTATGAAAGTGACCAACACAAGCAAAGTATTAACACACCAGGCCAGTTACCATATACCCCTTCCACACTCCCTTCCCTCCCACCCTAACCAGCACCCTCCCCTACACCAAGCATCCCCTCCCACACCCACAACAAGCCACCAGATCCCTCCTCCCCCACATCAGACACAACCCTCTCCCCACCCTACCACCCAACCACCCAGACCCTACCCACCCCTCCCACCCTACCCACCCAACCACCCAACCACCCAACCACCCTACCACCCAACCACCCAACCACCCTACCCACCTCTCCCTCCCCCAGTTCGTTCAGGCAGATAATTATTAGTTCATTGGAATAATTAAATTAGTACGAGCGTTAATTTATGTATTGTAATTGATGCTTTTCATCCCGTAATAGTTGTCAATATATTGTTGTTGACGCGGTCTACTGTAGGCAATATGACGAAGTATAATAGGTATGCTGCTATGTTGATTGGTGCAGTATAATAGGTATGCTGATATGTTGATACGGTGTGGTGGTAGTAGGGTTTTAATTTTAATGGGTTGTCTTAATGGGGGTCAGTTCTAATGAGTTATCTTAATGAGTTAAATTCTAATGTGGTTATCTTAATGGCGCTTAGGTTCAATGGGTTAAGTTCTAAGGTAAACCAAATAGAACTGGGGCCTATTAGTTCAGGTTCCCATTTTAAACTAGAACCCATTAGATATGTAGCCGCATTAGAAGTGGGGGGCCCATTACACGTGGTATCAATACAACCATTAAACTGTAGTCGATATTTTTAGTCAAAAGCCAACCAGCTTACAACAATGGCTGCTCCCCCCTTTCCGTTGTGTTATTATGGTCTATATTATCTCTACTTCTCTTTCTCACTCTCTTTATCATCGTCTATGTGTTATTCCTCTTATTCTTATCTCTACTTTTTCTTTCTCGCTCTCTTTATCATCATTTGTGTTATTATCTTTTTACTATTGTCTCTTTTTATTTTCCTTACGCCCATGTACTACAGTGAGAGAGAGAGAGAGAGAGAGAAGAGAACTACATTAATTCTACTTTAAGGGATTTGATTCTTCTAAACAAAATTTAATCCTCTCATATAGCATTCAATCCTATATGACGTCACAAAATCCCCTTACAAGACGCCATAATCCTCTTAAGTGGCGTCAGCTTCTTCAGGGAGTGTCAGCAGAGACTCCTTAGTGGTGTCAGCTCCTATAATGTCAGCGGAGACTCCCAGCCATGTGTCAGTCCGTTCAAATGGTGTTGAATCCTATTTTCAGGCGTTAATATTATTCTGTGGCCAAATGACTGTCAACTAGTGGCCAAATGACTGTCAACTTGTGGCCAAATGACTGTCAACTGGTGGCCAAGTGACTGTCAACTGGTGGCCAAGTGACTGTCAACTGGGTGGAAGTGACTGTCAGGTAGTGGCCAATACCTTCACTCACTGCTTAATTAGATTCTCCAGGTGAGGTGTCGTCCATCCTCCTGCCTCGAGTGCAATCCAAGATTTAAGAGAGAGAGAGAGAGAGAGAGAGAGAGAAGGAAGGAAGGAATTGAATGGATTTGATAGAATGAAAACACCAGGAGGAGTGTGTTCTTTCCCTACTCTCTCTTTATCTCTCACCTTCCCTACCTTTCTTTCTCTCCCTCTCTTCTCCCTTCCTTCCCCTCCTACCCTATTTTTATCTCCTCCTTTTCCCCCTTTCCTTCCTCCCTTCCTCCTTTCCTCTCTCCCTCCCTCTTACTCCCCACCTTGAAGTGTATCCCCCAGTTCATATATCCCTGGACGCCGGGGTAAAACTTGCCCCATCTTCACAACTTTACGACGGACATATATTCAACTGCGCATCATATCCAACTTTTCCCCCAATTAGAGCCGCCAGAACTAACCCTCCACACCTCTTTCACTTCACCCCAACCACGCCCCAACCACGCCTCCTCACCACGCCTCTACCACGCCTCACCACGCCCTCACCACGCCCCTCACCCCCAACCACGCCACAGGCCCTTGTTCTCAAACTGACGCGCTTTGGTTACGGAGGGGTGATGGGTACGGGGAAGGGGTGATGGCACGGGAAGGGGTGATGGTGCACGGGGGAAGGTGATGGGACGGGGAAGGGGTGATGGTGCAATGGGGAAGGGGTGATGGTGCACGGGGAAGGGGTGGATGGTACGGGGGAAGGGGTGATGGTGGACGGGAAGGGGTGAGGTGCAGGGGAAGGGTGATAAGCATGGGGAAGGGTGATGGTACTTGGGAAGGGATATGAATAAGTATGGTGATGGGGTAGGTCATGATTAAGACGTGTAGTGATGTTAACGTAGTTTATGGTGTAGTGTGTGTACGTGTGCAAGGTTTGTTTAAATACAATGCACGTAAATATAGATTCTGTGTATGTGTGTGTGTGTGTGTGTGTGTGTGTGTGTGTGTGTGATCGAGACTTTATATCTTTTAACTCTACAATAAGAAGAAAAATATTAAAATAATTTAATGTGAATGAATTATTGTATGTGTGGTAGAGAGAGAGAGAGAGAGAGAGAGAGAGAGAGAGAGAGAGAGAATCAAATGTAACGTAGCAGTGGGAAAGGTCTACACACACACACACACACACACACTGGTACATAAACACGCTCTTTAAACATTCATGTAAGTTCCTTTGTGTGTGTTTGTGCATGTGTGCGTAAATTACCAAGTTTTTTGGTGCGTGTTTATAAGTGTCTGTGTAACTTTATCACGACGGTGTGTGTGTACGTGTGTGTGTGTGTGTGTGTGTGTGTGTGTATGTTTATGTGTAGAGTGTATGTATGTATATATGTGTGCAATCAAAGTGTACTCGGCCCCACCTCCCCTCTTCACGTACACGAACCCTATGACCGTCACCTGACACATGACACCTGTGACTACCTGTGTAAGTGGAGGTGATTACAGACAGGTGTCACCACTAACTCAACTCAGTACAATAAACACGTGGAAAATGATGTTATATTTTTGTGTAGTGAGAAGCGTGGCGGTAAAGGCTGTTATTGAGCCGGTTAAAGTTAAAGCGTTACCGGGGATTTGTTTATTTTCTTTCATTGTGTAAAATAAATAAAGTTTGACATGGATTTTATTTAAGAGTAAAAATTTTAAGCGTTTTCGAGAAGAATTTTATTAAAGCACAAAAAATTAAACCATTTCGGACAATAATTTTTTTTCATTGTATAAATATAAATAAAGTGTGAATGTTAAATATTTTATGAAAGAAGAAAAATAAAAGCGTTTCGGACACACCTTCAACCCCTATTGGTACTATAGGCATAACGAGGCTGTTAGACTTGAGTAGTTTACTTCCAATACGAATTAACTATACCCCATTGGCAGTACTATCACCCACGACCAATCAACACACAGCATGCCCTCATTCAAGTGGATTTTCCCGGAGGTGGAGTTAGTCATGTTTTCTTTGGCCTTTAATGAGTTTTATAACGTCTTGGCAGCTTAAAGTACTTCCCCCTTGTTATGCCCCGCCACGACCAAGGTGTTTACCTTTGTCTGTATGAATATGTAGATACACGCCTCCCCCCCCAGTACACGTCTCCCAGTCCACGAACGCCTAGTACTCTGTTTCCCAGTACAAGAACTTCCAGAATATGTCTCCCTAGTACACGTCTCCCAGCACACGTCTCCCAGTGACTAGAGAGAGAGAGAGAGAGAGAGAGAGAGAGAGAGAGAGAGAGAGAACTTGCACCACGCCCGGCAGCAGAACAAGCGGCCAGGGGTAATAATTACGTCATGACCTCATTAACCCTGACCATAGAGGCGGTAATTACCTCACTGTTATTATGATTATATAGATACGTTAATGACCTTGTTGGCTATGCTCTCACATCACCAGTTAGGAGGAAGATTTATCGTAGGAACCCTTGAGAATCCATCTTTGTGTGGTATTTTAAGTGAGTCTGTTAGATATGTTCTCAGAGTTAACGCAACACAACACAATGGAACGCAACACAACACATCACACCACAAACACACAACACAACACATCACACCACACCACACCACACCACACCACACCACACCACACCACACCACACCACACCACACCACAGAGAGGAAGGCAGTGTACGTATGTATATGTGTGTGTGTGTGTTGGTAATGGTGACCTTCCTCCCTGCAGCAGGTCTTAGGGTAATCCTTCCTGATGGGTGTGTCATCATGCCACACGCCTCACCAAGCCTCACAATGGTCGTGTTTGGTGATCCTGACAGATGAGGAGGACGGAGGCACCAGGACGGAGGAGGAGGACTCTGTCACTCACCAGGATCAACATGCAGATGATAGGAGTCACCAACCACCATCACCAAAGCACTATTATCACCAAACAAACACACACACACCACACACACACACACACACACACACACACACACACACACTCACACACACACACACACAACAATACAATATAGGATTAAGGCATTAAGGCATAAGGAGAGATATAATCACCAAGATCACCATCCATCAAAATCACATTATCACCAGGAGAAATTATCACCAGGTCTCACACACACGCACATACATACACCCAGCTTAGTGATCGTGTGAGATGGTGAGGCACGACGAAGGGGTAGAGACATTGAGAATGGGATTGGTTCTCTCTCACCAGGACAACACGTAGCTTGGTGAGAGACGCTACCGTGATGATAGTGAACGTGGGTTGGCGTTGACGTGAGAGTTTATCAACAGTATTTGGTTGGTTTCATCACCGCTCTTTTTTCTGTTACACCGGCTGGAAATTCATTTAAATAGTCATTGGTGGAAGTTTTTCTTTTACCTTTGAATGATAACGAACCGAGATAATTTGCATACACGAGGAGGTAATACTGTATACCTCACCTTATTTCTTACTATTTTGTTATTACCTTTATTATTATTATTATTATTATTATTATTATTATTATTATTATTATTATTATTATTATTATTATTATTATTATTATTATTATTATTATTATTATTATTTATTCATAGCTCCGTGGGGTACTTCCATATACTAATTTGATAAATATAAGCTTTCAGCTGAGTTAGGACAGGCAATAAACAGCTCAGGTTGTAGGGACGAGAGTGCTACCGCTGACGCCATTGAGAGGTGAGCACCACCTTGACACTGGTAAGAGCACCACCGCTGACACCATTAAAGAGTGACACCACTGCCTTGGCCTCCATTAAGAGAGTGACACCACCGTTGACACCATTAAGAGGTGACACCACTGCTTTGACACCATTAAGAGAGTGACACCACCGCCTTGACACCATTAAGAGAGTGACACCACCGCCTTGACACCAGTAAGAGAGTGACACCACCACCTTGACACCAGTAAGAGAGAGACACCACCACTCTGACACCACTAAGAGCTAAGATGCAAGTGTGAAGCTCCAAAGTTGGGTGTGATGCATGGAGCTGGGGAGGTGAAGCTAACTTGTCTTAACTCAATAGCTTTTTGTCAGCTCTCTGTTTCTCCCTTGCTTATTGTAGCTCTGAGATGTATTTCTTATATCAGCTCTCTCTCTCTCTCTCTGTATATTTACTGATATATCTGATCGTGTATCATTTTCTCTGCCTGTCTATCTGTCTGTCTCTCTCTGTTTATTTCTCTGCCTATCTCTTTTCCTCTTTTCAATTATCTTTCCTTTTGACTATCTATCTCTCTTATTCTCTCTCTCACTCTCTCTCTCCCTCTCTGTGTCTCTCTCTTTCTTTTCTACCTGACTCTGTAGTTAAGATCTACCAGTGACCTATAGACCAGCTTACTGGTGGGATGAGAACTAGGTTGATGATGTGGTTCTAGACTGGGCTGTAGTGTCACTGAAAGGTCACCCATGAATACTACACCACAAGACCGCCCAACTGTGAGCCGCAAAGGGTCCTGCTGCCGCTGCATTCGGTCTCTGCAGTGTATGGGTTCGGTCTGCTTTTTTGGGGTGGGTCTGGACGATGTAGGTCTTTTGGGGTAGGGGGGGTGTCTGGACGTAAGGGAGGGTGTGGGTGTGTGAGATGGGGAGGAAGTTAGAGACGGGACGTGAGGAGGACTTGAGAGGAATGGACTTAGAAGGACGAGGTGTGGGACGGACTTGAAAAGACCTAAGAGCCTTACCTTACCTTACCTTACCTGTTGTTTTGGCCAAAGGTGAGATAATTGCCTCCGTCTCAGAATCTCAGATGAATATTTATGATATATAGGTTGTTGTTGAGTCAAGGTGAGTCTTAATTGAGTTTCTCTTCAGGTGATTAAGAGAGTTGATTGGAGGTGTTATTGTTGAAAGCTATAGGGCACACTGAAACAACAATACCTAGAGATGATTATTTTCTTGAATGAGAAAGTTTGAAACATAAAGACAAGTTCCTGGAGGTGTGTGTGTGTGGGTGTGTGGGTGTGTTATGTGTGTGTGTGTGTGTGTGTGTGTGTGTGTGTGTGTGTGTGTGTGTGTTTGTGTGTGTGTGTGTATGTGTTTGTGTGTGTGTGTGTGTGTGTGTGTGTGTGTGTGTGTTTTTGTGTGTGTGTGTATGTGTTTTGTGTGTGTGTGTGTGTGTGTGTGTGTATGTGTCTCCCCGTAGCCACACGCCTAAACACCCATTGTAGCACTGTATTGTCCCATTTCAATAATAAATAAACCACTCTTCTTCTCTCCACCAAATCCTTGCAACAGAAGCAAAGAATTCTGGCCTTAAAATAAAAATCATTAGGACCTTACCTGCCTTCCTCCCCTCAGGTTAATGACTAATTTGCATATCGGAGATGGGGTACAGGTAAGATGCAGATTAGAACAAGAATCTATCTGGCGTGTGAATATCGCTTGACCTTTGCTGACGGAGGGTGAGTAGTTGCGATATTCCCTGGCCTAACTTTTTACCTCTTGGAATATTGTGATATTATCAGATCAACATGACAGGGGGTGGTAGGGGTTATTAATACTCTTGAAGCCCAAACAGGACTGGTGAATTTCATATGCTTGCCTCGCAACCTATTGAGCCAGGGTTCGATCTCCGGGGAGTGAGTATGGGTAATGTTTCTTTTCACTATTTGTCTCTCGTACAGCAGTAACTGGGGACCTGGATGTTAATAGGTTTCAGGATCGTATTCCGGGTAAATGGTTAGCCAGTGCAGTTAGCGAGTTGTCCGGTCTTCTCGGATTATCCCTTGACACTGGGTCATGCAGCTCGTTAACTCAGGGTCTGACTGTTGTGTTGGCGACAGTTTTACTTAAACAAATTTACACCTCGGTGGCCCTAGGGCCGGCCATCCTCGTTACACGAGGGGCAAACATGATATACATTCTATCTATCTATCTATCTATCTATCTATCTATCTAAGCTGTATATACAACACAGTTATAACAGATCACATTCAACACGCCCAATAGATGTAATTTGCCTCACAGATCTCTCCCTACGCTGGCTCCTTCACATCACCGTCGTGCAGCTGAATGTTAAAACACCTGTGTTAATATTTATGTCTCTCTCTCTCCCACAGGTGAGTGTGAACACCTGGGTGACAAGGACTGACGCCAGGTGAGTACCACTCCTTCAGGTACTCTCTCTTTCTTCAGGTAACTTCTCCTGAATAGGTCCTCCTTCACCATGTATGTTTTTCTTAATCAATTAGGGCCTCATCCAGTAGGTAGGTCCTCCTCCACTAGGTAGGTCCTCCTCCAGCAGGTAGGTCCTCCTCCACTAGTGGTCCTCCTCCAGCAGGTAGGTCCTCCTCCAGCAGGCAGGTCGTCCTCGTGCATGTAAGTTATCCCGGTGGACGTAAGAAGCCCAGGTGAGACGGGGTCCAGGTGCTCATATTTAGCTCTGAGTGTGTGTGTGTGTGTGTGTGTGTGTGTGTGTGTGTGTGTGTGTGTGTGTGTGTCTCTTTCGTCTTACTTGTCATGACAAATACAGCAATACGAGTACAGCAGTTAGCTTGCTCCTCAAGCTAAATGGATGGTGTTTTTAGCTTCGGCAAGTGTTTAGTTGTTTGTGTGTTTTTTTGTTTGTATGGGTGGTTAGGTGTGTGTGTGTGTTTATTAGTTAGTGTGTTTAAGTGTTTGTGTGTTTTGTATATGTGTGTTTGGATGTTTGGATCATCGATGGCCAAAAAAAACAACAGTAAAAAAACTGCTCTTGATAACTCTTCAGATCGGCGTTGGTTATATCTCTCTCTCTTTTTTCTCTCGCTAGTGAGGAGGCCTTTGCCTTAGCTGCCTTAGTTGGTCACTCGTCTCGGTAAGGGAACGACGTGTGTCTGTTCGCTCCCCTCCTCCTTGCAATGGAGAGATCGTGACAAACTTTTAAAGATAGAGAGAGAGAGAGAGAGAGATAGATAGATAGAGAGAGAGACACCTACAGATAAAGAGATAAAAGAGAGATAGAGATAGAAAATATAATATGTAATCAGTGGTTATTAATCTTTGTGTTCATCTATAAAAGTTTATTGTGGTGGTGAAATGTTTGGAGTTTTTTACTTCTGCTAAATGGAGAAATTTACCGTTTGTTTTGGTGTTTGTGTTTTAATATTTTTACGCTTTTTTGTGTTGTTTTTTTATTAGTACGTATTTATATAGTGGTGTGTGGTGTTATGGTGGTACCTAAATGCAGACGGTCAGAGTGGAGGAGGTTGAAGGTCCTACTCACACCTCTCCTCCTAAAAATAATGTTAATTTTTTTATTCATTTTTTTCTGTTTCGTTTTTTTGTGTTTCTTTTTGTGTGTTTCTTTCTCTCTTATTCTACTTGTTATTCCTCTTTCTTTTCTATCTTCGTGAAGTTATAGAAGAACTAATTGGCTGGATTATGTACTCTTTCTACAAGTCGTTTTTTGATGATGTTTTTGATGTAGTGGATTGTGTTATTATTTTTTCCGTGGTGTGTGAGTTGATTTAATATACTTTGTTGATATTTTATGTCAATGTGATTTATGTGTCTTGGATGTCCTGCTTCCTGCCTGCTACCTGTTTGCTCCCTGTTTGCTCCTCCTGCCTACCTTCCTCCTGACTTCTCTCCTCCCCTGTTGCTTCTCCTCCTTCTTGATCCCTGCTCCTGCCTCCTGCAACTCATGTGTCTGATGGAGCAGGCAGGGGAGGAGGCTGAGAGAGAGAAGCAGGAGGATCAAGTTTGAGGAGGCATTACATTCTTCTGGGACACCCTATATATGTATTTCTGTCTTATGTATATTCTTCTATGTATGATGTGTTTATATGTATCTTCTTATATAATCGTAAATATACATAAGTATAATGATATAGGTTTGTGAGGTGTTTTGTGGCCTAGCATAAAGCTAACCTAACCTATCTGGAGGTAACATTCCTAATCTTAACCTAATCCTAATATAATATAATTATCATAACATAGCCTTAATTGAACTAACCTGAACTAATTTGGCCTAAACTAACTGCCTTGCACCACTAGCTCAATCTATTGAAACCAGACCTAACCTATTAAGGAAGATTTCTGTAAAATTAGTATTTTGGTTTTTTTTTTGCGAATTAGGTGATTGTTGTGATTGCTGTGGGGTGTGTGGGGTGACGTGATTGTGTGGGGTGTGGGGTGTTTACTGTGGGTGTGGGGGTTTTTGTGGTGTGTGTGGGGTGTGTGTGGGATTGACGTGTGCTGTGTGGGGTGTGTGGGGGTGACGTGATTACTGTGGGAGTGTGTGGGGTGACGTGATTACTGTGGGGTGTGTGGGGGGTGTGTGGTGACTGTGGGGTGTGTGGTGACGTGATTACTGTGGGGTGTGTGTGGGGTGACGTGGTTACTGTGGGGTGTGTGTGGGTGATTGCTGGGGTGTGTGGGGGTGATGTGATTACTGTGGGGAGCGTGTGGGGGGTGACGTGGTTGTAATGTGGTTAGTGTGGGGTGGCAAGATTTGTGGGGTGTGTGGGGTGACTGTGGTACTGTAGAGGTGCTAGTATCGGTGTCTGATGTGTGTCGGCATGGTCCATATTGTGGTCTGGGAGGATGAGAGAGAGGAGGGTGAAAGGAAGGGGTGAGAGGGTGGGGGAGAATGGAGGTGAGGAGAATGGGGAGGGGGTGATAAGGGAGTCAGGTGTGTATATTTACCTGTCACCGTCTAGACACCTGTTGAACACACCATCTGTTGTTGTGGTTGACTTCTTACCTTCTACCACATGGCATTCGCCATGCACACGACTGGACGCCATCACTACGCCTCTACCTGGCTTTGTCTCTTGCTCTTCCTCCCTACCACCTCTGCCCTCTGCGTCTTTGCTAGGCTGGCTACTACCCTTCCTCCCTGCTTCCTCCCCATTACCTTCTCCCCACACCATTACCTTCTCCCCACCTAACCTCTGGCAGGTGTGTAGTGAGTGTGTTTTTGTCACTCACTCACTCACCTCCACTAGAGGAGAAGCATTTTCACTCAATCATTCGTGGATGAATGAAGAAATTTGTCACTCATTCACTGATGGAAAATATACAGGACATCACTCACCGGGTCACTATAAATGGGTACCTGTCACTCACTGTCACTATGGAGGGGTAACTGTCACTCAAAGGGTATTCCCCCCGCCTGAAAACGTTCACCCTCCACGCCCTGTAAACGTTCCCTCCCCACGCCCTGTAAACGTTTCCTCCCCACACCCTGTAAACGTTTCCTCCCTGTAACGTTTCCTCCCCACCCTGTAACGTTTCCTCCACCCCTGTAAACGTTTCTACCCACACCCTGTAACGTTCCTCCCCACGCCTGAAAACGTTCCTTCACGCCTGGCTGCTCCCTCCCCACGCCTGAAACGTTTCCTTCGCGCCCAGAAAACGTTCCTTGCCCGCCCTCGACCCTGTAGGCGCGGCTGCCGCAGGAGGGTGATGGGCGTGTTGTATGCTGTGGCCCTGGTTCACCTGGCGCGCCGAGCAGGGATGGAGGAGGGAGGCGTGTGGCAGGCAGGGAGCAGAGGTGGGTGGTAAGGAGGAAGGAAGGGTGGGCGGTAGGGAGGGAGGCGTGGTGCACCTCCTCCTCTTCCTCCTCTCCTCTTGCTCCCTCCCTCTTACTCCTTCCCCCCCCTCCTACCTCCCTCTCTCTCCTCCCTCCTACTCTCCCTCTCTCCCTCCCACCCTTCGACAGTCACCCAGCCCAGCACCGCCTCACCCCTCGCTCTGTGATACTGGTAAAGGTGGGCAGCTTTGCCCCCCTATCACCTGCTGCTCTCTCTCTCTCTCTCTCTTTTTTTTTTTTTTTTTTTTTTTTTTTTTTTTCTCTCTCTCTCTCTCTCTCTCTCTTTTTTTTTTTTTTTTTTTTTTTTCTGCCCTCCACCATCACACTGCAGGAGCCAGACAGGTTCTAGAATCTGGGCCAGGTACCTCTCCCCCTACCTGTGTATGCATCCCTGACCTCTCTCCTCACCTGTCCCTAACCTCACCTGTCCCCCTCACCTGTCCTACTCCACCCCTAATCTCACCTCATCACTTCATAAATGCTCGTAAGTTATAATTTTTTCCTCGTAAATTGGAGAAACACAGGGAGCATCTCTCTCTCTCTCTCTCTCTCTCTCTCTCTCCCCCCCCAGTTTTATTAACACAGGGTTCGTGTTGTCCAATTGTTGGTTTATTTTTCATTCACACCAAAAATTGACAAAAACAAACAGACAGAATTTATGGGACAGATTCTGATAACTATGAACTTAATTTACATGTACTACACTGGTTGTTTGTTTACATGTACTACACTGGTTGTTTGTTTACATGTACTACACTGGTTGTTTGTTTACATATTACTGGTTGTTGTTTTTGGTTGTTTGTTTTGTTGTTGTTTTTTGTGTTTGTTTTTTGTTGTTTGTTTTGTTTGGTTGTGTTTTGTTTTTTTGTTTTTACGAGGTTTAGTAATTGTGTACATTTATTACACTACTTAAGTACATGTAATACTGAGCAGTGATTTAGTACATATTTCTATAAAGCTGTATATAAAATAATCCAGTTTAGTACATATTACTTTTGTATATGTACCTACGTAACTTCACTATATGTACTTTATTGTGGTTTAGTAAATGTACTATTGTAATTTATTATATGTAATGCACAAACACACACACACACACACACACACACACACACACACACACACACACACACACACACACACACACACACACACACACACACACACACACACACACACACACTGAGGTAGGTGTTTGGGTCAGAACTTCCTATAATCTGCCACGCCGGTAGATATATGGCAGACCCTCACCTGCTGTTGAAGACCTAATAGACATCGTAGACATTGTAAACAGGTAGACCAGCCAGTCCTTTCGAAACCAAGTTAATGATTACAAAATACTGGGCCAGGTAGGAAGGGCTGTGGGCTGGCTACAGGTGAAATATGGGCGGCCGGTACCTGGTGATTTATTTTAGGGATTCAGGTTGGTTGGGAATAGGTTAGGTTTTGGTTGGGTTAGGTCAGGTTAGGTTAGGTTAGGTTAGGTTAGGTTAGGTTAGGTTGTAATACATTAGTTATGTTTATTATTCTCTCTCTCTCTCTCTCTCTCTCTCTCTCTCTCCCTCTCTCTCTCAGGTCTACCATCAACACAGGAGCTCTCATAACGTGACCACCTGACACAATACCTCTGTCTTACCTGGGCTAGTCAGCTTCATGAACGCCTCTCCTGACTGACTGACTGACTGACTGACTGACCTTACACACCTCTAGCCCAGTCATACCTTAACGTATTCCCAACTGCACCCCCTTGTTTGTCTGTCTGTCTGTCTGTCTGTCTGTCTGTCCGTACTTCCGTCTCTGTCCGTCTGTTCGTTCGTACTTCCGTCTCTTTCTGTCCGTTCGTTCGTACTTCCGTCTCTGTCCGTCCGTTCGTACTTCCGTCTCTGTCCGTCTGTTCGTTCGTACTTCCGTCTCTGTCCGTCCGTCCGTTCGTACTTCCGTCTCTGTCCGTCCGTTCGTACTTCCGTCTCTGTCTGTCTGTCCGTCCCAAAAGTTTGTCAACATAACTAGTTCTACAATTTCACTCAAATTGGCTTCCGACTTGGCCCAGTAGGTAATGGGTGTGCATATTGTCAGGTGTGTGTGTGTGTGTGTGTGTGTGTGTGTGTGTGTGTGTGTTTTGGTTCGATGATTCTAAATGTAGTTATGATCCTTTGATTAATTAACTGTTCAACGTGAGGCAGTTTGTTGTTAACTCTTGTAATTCGTCTTTGTATCTTTCTGTATATGTGTCTATGTATCTTTCTATCTTTATCTTTATATATCTTTTTGTATCTTTCTAACCTAACCAAACCAAACCTAACCTAACCAAACCTAACCTAACCAAACCTAACCTAACCAAACCTAACCTAACCAAACCTAACCTAACCAAACCTAACCTATACATAAACAATTAACAATACAAACACACATCCCTCACACGTCAAACAACACGTTCAGTTATATCAGTAAACGCAGGTGACTGGGGAGGGGGGGAGGGGGGGCTGTATAAACATATGCCGGACTCAACCTGACACAGTAATATATATTGTTGGACACGACACACACACACACACACACACACACACACACACACACACACACACACACACACACACACATTTTCATTACTGTCCTTCATTCTGTTGTATTTAAAAGTGTTGGGTGAGTGTTGTGAGGTGTTCAATGGGTAATGGGTGAAGGTCCGATGGGTTACGGGGTGAAGTATGGGGTGATTTTATCCATTAGGACTAGAGCCCATTAGATCAGGGGCCTAATAGGATTGGGGTTCATTATATTTTGGGGTCTATACTACTGGGCCCCATAGATCTAGGGTATTGGCAACTGGGGTCCATTAGGTCTAGGGCTTGTACTATTGGGGTCCATTAGATTTGGGGTCTAATAGGACTAGGACCCATTAGATAAGGGACCTAATAGGACTGGTACAATCATATCCTAACATCTATAACGTCTTTGGTCGATTCCTTTGTGATGGAAACAAACTTGTCGGATATACGAACCGGAATTATGGTAAGGCTTTTGTTTCTTTTGATGATTTTCCGGGTTAGTACATGGTAGGTTATGGTACATGGTAGGTTATGGTATGGTACATGATAAGGTATGGTACAGTTTCTATGCTACAGAATCTTTCCCGTCTCGATTACATTATACAAACCGAGGGACACACACACACACACACACACACACACACACACACACACACACACACACACACACACACACACACACACACACACACACACACACACACACACACACACACACACACACACACAGACACACACACACACACACACACAGACACACACACACACACAC
Source organism: Homarus americanus (assembly GCF_018991925.1). Taxonomy (NCBI): domain Eukaryota; kingdom Metazoa; phylum Arthropoda; class Malacostraca; order Decapoda; family Nephropidae; genus Homarus; species Homarus americanus. The sequence goes on from NW_024752480.1 coordinate 399,603, forward strand.
ACACAGACACACACACACACACACACACACACACACACACACACACACACAGCTCAGGAGTGTATGTTTTGTTAACTTCTTCTTGTGTTTATGGAAAGAAAATGGAGAGAGGAACTGGAGAGAATTTTCAAAGACTGTTTATTTACATTAGGATAACCTCTCTACTTGGGTACTTGGCCATTCAGGTATTGGGCCACTCATGTACTTGGCCACTAGGGTACTTGGCCACTCGGGTACTTGGCCACTCGGGTACTTACTTAGCCACTCAGATACCTTGTCTAACCAGCCAATAAAACACCTTCACTCACTGGCCAATCAGATCTCTCTCCTGTGACCGAATATTTCTATGAGCCAATCAGGACCCCCACAGCAAGTCGGTGGGGGGATGTAGTTGGGCTTCTATACGAGCACTGAGAGGATACCAATCGAACACAGGCTTCCCTCAATCGGGATTCGAACCGGGGGTCTCTGGCTCACCGGCTCAACATCCTGACCACTGCGGCTTATAGAAAATGGGAGATAGAGAAGGAACTGATAATAATGATTGTAATAGATATGGTAATAATACTGATTTATATAGTAATAATAATAATAATAATAATAATAATAATAATAATAATAATAATAATAATAATAATAATAATAATAATAATAATAATAATAATAATAATAATAATAATAATAATAATTGCGTAAGAGGTGATAAAGTAGTGTTTTTTATGTACTAAATGTAGATAAGTGAATAAATGAATAATAATAAATGAAATAGGAAAAATAGTGATAACGGATGATGGAACAGAAAGTACGAGGAAATAGTTTTGTAGTTTTGTAATTTTGTAGTTTTGCAGTTTTTTTTTTCTTGTTTGTAAAATATTCAGTACAGTCTGTGTAATATGTCTTGCAATTTACAGCCAATGAAGAGCCCGGGGGTCGCGTAAGTTGATCAATTATGTAAAAAATGACGAGAATTGGGAATGAGGGAACGTTGTTGGGGATCTGGGGGAGGGGAGGGGAGAGGTAGAGAAGGGGAGAGGTAGGAATAGGGAGGAAGGGGTGAGAGGGGCGAAGAGGGGAAATGTAGGGAAGGGGGATGGGTGTAGGGGAAGGAGAAGGGGCGGGAGAGGAAGGGGAAGAGGGGGAAGAGGGAGGAGTGAGCGACACCTGAGCGTATGTATGCAAGGAAGGTTAGATTAGGTTAGGGTTAGGTTAGGGTTGCATTACGTCTATTTATGCCCGAGGGTCCACCACCCCCTGCCACACCGTGTTTCTCCCACACACATAACACTATGTGAGCCCCTGCCACACCGTGTGTTTCCTCATACACATAACACTCATGTGGATTCCCTGCCACACCGTGTTTCTCCCATACATAACACTATGTGGAGCCCCTGCCACACCGTGCTTCTCCTACAGCACACACTATATATAACACTACGTGGAGCTCCCTGCCACACTGTGTTTCTCCTACACAATATAACACTATGTGGTGCTCCCTGCCACACCGTGTTTTTCCTACACAATATAACACTATGTGGAGCTCCCTGCCACACCGTGTTTCTCCTACACAATATAACACTATGTGGAGCTCCCTGCCACACCGTGTTTCTCCTACACAATATAACACTATGTGGAGCTCCCTGCCACACCGTGTTTCTCCTACACAATATAACACTATGTGGTGCTCCCTGCCACACCGTGTTTTTCCTACACAATATAACACTATGTGGAGCTCCCTGCCACACCGTGTTTCTCCTACACAATATAACACTATGTGGAGCTCCCTGCCACACCGTGTTTCTCCTACACAATATAACACTATGTGGAGCTCCCTGCCACACCGTGTTTCTCCTACACAATATAACACTATGTGGAGCTCCCTGCCACACCGTGTTTCTCCTATAATATCGCTCAACATCACAGGTCAAATGTGTTGAGTGTTCGACAAGAGGGAGACGACTTAACAAAGGCACTCGTTTGATCTCTCTCTCTCTCTGTTGTTTATCTGTTAAGAAATACACACGACTGTCAGTTATCACCCCACAATAGGTAGTTTATGTTAGGGTTGTGTTATAGTTTTTGATAGGTCCATAAGAGATAGTTTATGTCAGGGTTATGTTATAGTTTCTGATAGACTCATAACATGACTTAACCTAAGCTAACCTAACTTACTAGTACTAGGTATATACTAGTACTGGGGTCTGCTAGTACTATGTATCTACTAGTATTAGGTATCTATTAGTACTAAGGTATCTACTCGTACTGGGATCTACTAGTACTGGGGTCTACTAGTACTGGGGACTACCAGTACTGGGGTCTACTAGTATCTTGGTCTACTAGTACTGGGGTCTACTAGTACCTTGGTCTACTAGTACTGGGGTCTACTAGTACCTTGGTCTACTAGTACTGGGGTCTACTAGTACCTTGGTCTACTAGTACTGGGGTCTACTAGTACCTTGGTCTACTAGTACTGGGGTCTACTAGTATTGGGGACCATTTATGAGGTAGAGGGCTGTTGTATAAAGAGGTTCTCGCCTGACCCTCACTGTTAGAGGACTGAAGAAGAAATGTCGGTAATTACTCAGGGAATCAGACGAGTCACTTCCTAATTAAACATTTACCTTGGAATTTTTTGTGTGTAGGTGCCACTGTTGATAGTCGGAATAGTGCCACTGTTGATAGTCGGAATAGTGCCACTCTTGAAAGTCAGAATAGTGCCATCGTAAACTTGTAGCGTCATCGTTGATAATCGGAATAGTGCCACTTTTGATAATAGGAATAGTGGCATCGTAAACTTGTATTGCCAATGTTGGTAGTACGAATAGTGCCAACGTATACTTATAGTGTCACTGTTAATACTAGGAATAGGGCCATCGACAATAGTGGTTATAGTGCCAGGAA
>NW_024752480.1:415000-422500 GCF_018991925.1 Homarus americanus
TATACACTTCAGTTACACCCTTGCTATACACTCAAGCTATACACTTCAGTTACACCTACCCCTCTCCCCCTTCTATACAGTCTTGCTATACACTTCAGTTACACCCTTGCTATACACTCAAGCTATACAATTCCAGCTATACATCCCAGCTATACACCCAAGCTATACGCCCCAACTATTACCTCAGCTATACACTGAGGCTATAAATTTAGCTTTACACCACAAAAACATTCCACTTAAACATGAAAAAGCTATATTAAGTGAGAGGTGCTAAGGATAGCTTTCGCTATAACAATTAAAAGCTAATATGACTGTAAGATATCCTTCTCTATTAAGGAAAAGTAATTTAAATTTAGCTAACGCTAATACAAAAAGCTATAAAGCTAAAATAAACGAATTAAATACTTTTTTGTCTGTGATAAAAAAATGAAAATTAACGAGAAATTAGAGTATATTTTATCTCTATATTAAAAGCGAAATTGAGTGAAATAATTTAAAGCAAAGTTTTATTTGGTAATTAAAAATACAGGTAAAACAGGTAATGTAATGTTTGTGTTGTGTGTTTGTTTGTTTGTGTATATCAGTCAAGTTTTTTTTTTCGTAGAGTTTGTGTATAATTTTTTTGAATTTTTATAAGGAAAAATTATAAATTTAAAAAGTAGAGACGAAATTGAAAATTGTGTTTGGATGAAGGTGTGTGTGTGTGTGTGTGTGTGTGTGTGTGTGTGTGTGTGTGTGTGTGTGTATGTGTGTGTGTGTATGTATGTTTAAGGTAAATGATTATTGAAGTCAATCACAAAAAACACAAATATTAGATATTAAAAATGTTGTAGTTTGTAAATAAAATTGAGAAAATTGGAGATATTTTTCTTGCTTTAAATGGTTGTGTTTATAAATATTTTGTTATTGAATTTATGGGATAAAACAAACATACAAACAGAGAGCGTGTTTGGCCTTTGGTGTTTTGAAAGATATGTTTACTTACTTCCGGTGAGGGAGAAGGGGAGAGAAGGATGGGAGGGTGAGGAAGGGAGAGGGGAAGAGGGTGGAGAGAGGAATGGGGGATGGGATGGGAGTGAGGGGGAAGAGAAGGAGACATCAACCCTCTCTCTCTCTCTCTCTCTCTCTCTCTCTCTCTCTCTCTCTCTCTCTCTCTCTCTCTCTCTCTCTCTCTCTCTCTCTCTCTCTCTCTCTCTCTCTCTCTCTCTCTCTCTCTCTCTCTCTCTCTCTCTCTCTCTCTCTCTCTCTCTCTCTCTCTCTCTCTCTCTCTCTCTCTCTCTCTCTCTCTCTCTCTCTCTCTCTCTCTCTCTCTCTCCACCTTCCTCGATTTTTCTTCACCTTCCCCACCATCTTCCCCCAACTCCCCATCCTCCCTCACCTTCCTCAACCCTCCCCACCCTCTCTCTTCCCCACCTCTCCCACCACCCCATCCTCCCCACCATCCTCCCCACCACCTCCCCACCATCCTCCCCACCACCTCCCCACCATCCTCCCCACCATCCTCCCCACCATCCTCCCCCACCATCCCTCCCCTACCCTCCCACCATCCTCTCCCCCCACCATCCTCCCACCACCTCCACCCTCCTCCTCCCCCCACCATCCTCCCCACCATCCTCCTCCCATCCTCCCCCACATCCTCCCCCCCATCATCACCTCCTCCTCAAAGACGATGCCCAACACGTGTTCTCATCTCAACACAAAGTCATCGTAAGGAGAGGTAAGCTTAACCCACTGAATCTTGCCTTGCAACACAGTTCGTGAGTTGTGTTGCAAGATGCTGAGACCACCACCCCCCTCCCTCTCTCCCTCTCTATCCTTCCCCATTCATCACCCCACTCTCTCTCACCACTTAGTCCATCCTCTCTCCCCTCTTACCTACTCTTCTCTCTCCCTCCCACCCCACTTCCTTTCCCCTTCTCCACTCCTCCTATCCCATTTCTCCACCCCCCCCTCCCTCCCTCCTCCTCCCCCACCTCTCTCTCGTCGTGCTGGTATCGTCATATTGCACAGTCTTACACCAGCGGCAGGATAGGCCCACCGTGATTGAGGTATATTGCTGGATATATAGATGCAGCGTGTACGATATTCCTCCCACCCCGCCACTTGTGTGTGTGTGTGTGGTCTGTGTCTCTGTCTGTCTGTTAGAAATGGCTGGGGAGTGAAACTGTCCATAATAATAATAATAATAAAATAATAATAATAACTACAATAACAATAAATAATAATAATAATAATAAAAACAATAAGCATAACAATAACAACACCAACAACAACAACAACAACAACAACAGCACCACCACCAACAACAACAACAATAACACAAACAACAACAACAACAATAACAACCAACAACCCCCCCCCCCCATAACCTCAACAACACAGCCCAACTCAGGTACTATAAGTTGTCAATATAAATTCTTCCACCTGGCTCATAACTCACAATAATTACACACCTGTCCTTGATTCATAACACCGATAGCCTCTCCACATTGCCTCACTTTACACAATCTACTTATAAATTACTTCACTTTATACAGCCTACATTACCTTACTTTATATAATCTACTTATACTTTACCTTTTATATTGTGTGTCGTCAGTATTTTGTGGAATTGTAAAGTATTTTGTAAGTAGGCCTGGTGTGGGTACATGTTGGGATGGATCTATAAGTTTTTAAGTAATTTTCAATGGATTTTATTTTTTTTAAGTAATTTTGGTTTGCCTGAAGTTATGGATGGATATTTTAAGTATTTTTAAGTAACTTTGTGTCTGGGAAGTTGACGTGGATGTATTGTAAGTATTATAAGTGAATTTAGTTATAAAAAGTATTTCCTGAAGTAATTTTCGTCTGGGTAGACGCTGAATATCCACTTACAAGTCTTATTTAAATAACTTTGGCTTGGGTAAAAATTTTAGGATGAACTTTCAAGTATTTCTAAGTAACTTAAGTCAGGACTGAATTAGATATAGGATTCTAAGTAACTTTAGTGAAAGTTTAGGAGAGATTTATCAAAGTATTTCTAAGTGCTTCTAAGCTTGATAAGATTTCCATTGTAAGTTTTGTTAAGTAGTTTTAAGTAATTTCAGCTTGTCTGGTAGTTAACAGCAAGGATTTAAAGTAATATTATGTACTTTTAATATGAGGTGGTAATTTGTACAAATAGATAGATAGATAGATGAGAGAGAGAAACAAGTTAACAGGTATAAAGAGAGAGAGAGAATGAGAGAAAAGGTTAAGAGAAAGAAAGAGAGAAAGAAAGAAAAAAGAAAGAAAGAAAGAAAGAAAGAGAGAAAGAAAGAAAGAAAGAAAGAAAGAAAGAAAGAGAGAAAGAAAGAAAGAAAGAAAGTAAAAGAAAGAAAGAAAGAAAGAAAGAAAGAAAGAAAGAAACTCTACCATCTCACCACCAACCACCCCATCCATTAGGTCAGGTTACTCATAATTACCATCTTTTTGTTGACGCCAAACTGGTCCTAATATTGCGTCGGTGATTAGAGCAAATCCCCGTGATTGGAGGGCGGAAGACCTTACCCAGAGTCTTTATAGAGCATGATGGAGGCTTATAATGAAAGGTGTAACGCGAGTCTTATTGGCACGATGGAGGCTTATGATGATGTTTAGCTTATTGGTTTAACTTGAGTCTTATAGGGGATGATGGAGGGTTATAATGGTGAGGTTAGGTAGAGAATGATGTTTTATTATGCTTTAACTATGAGTATGATGATTGATGTAGTTTATAGTGAAGTTTAATGGTGAGAATGGTGATTATAATGAGTATTTCTTCACTCTCTCTCTCTCTCTCTCTCTCTCTCTCTCTCTCTCTCTCTCTCTCTCTCTCTCAAAAATGTCCAAACTCATCACTACAGTCTTGAGTGGCGATTAGCTAGCTGGATGAGATCATTTCTTGGGTGTTAAGTCTTGATGAGTCTCCCAGTACAATAGAAAACGGGAAGATGGTGTTATTATTATTATTATTATTATTATTATTATTATTATTATTATTATTATTATTATTATTATTATTATTATTATTATTATTATTATTATTATTATCATTATTATTATTATTGTTATTGTTATTATTATTGGTCAGGTGTAAAGTCAATAATGGTTAATTTCACTTCAACAATGGAGGCGTTGGAGTTATAACTCAAGGGGGTGATGGAGTAGAACTTGAGAATAAATGGATTTACGAGGAAAGGTAGTCATGGATTCGAGTATGTACGTAGGCTTTCGCACACACACACACACACACACACACACACACACACACACACACACACACACACACACACACACACACACACACACACACACACACACACACACACACACCTTCTCTCTGTCGTAAGTTAATTTAAGGCGTTACTTAAGCTCCTCTATAGTTGACTCATACGGACAACAGATCTTGGGAAGGTGGGGAGGGGAGAGGAGGGGAAGGGGGAGAGGAGGGATGAAAAGAAGAAAGGGGGTGAGGAAGGGAAGGGGGAGGAGAAGAAGAAAGGGAAAAAGAGGAGGAAAGGAAGACGAGGAGGAGGTAGGGAGGAGGAGGAGGAGGTAGAGGTTGCAAGTTGATCCCCCTAAGCTTGACAACCCACACGACCTCTCAACGTGGTGACCTCTAAAGGCTGCACTAATTGAAAGTTGAATACCTGAATTGAAGTATTTATCCGAAAAAGAAAAAAAAAAGAACAGAAAAAAATTGACCGTCTTACCGTTCCATCTGAAGTGGAGACAGTTGAAGATTGAAAGTTGATTAGTATTGACCTTCTCAAATCCCTCCCCTCCTTCTCTCCTCCCTACCTCCCTTCCTCTACCCCCTTCCTTAATCCCCTCCTCCTTACCTACTCCCTCCCCTCCTCTACCACTCTCTTTCCACCCCCATCCTCTCCTCTACCCCCCTTCTCCCCCCTCTTTACCTCTCCCCCCCCCCTCCCCCCCCCACTGCTACCTATGGTCTTCCAGATCATGTATAAGACAGGGTGGATTTTTTGCTGGGGGGGGGAGGAAGGGTCATATTTTAATATATTTTTTTCATTTTTTTTTTTATATCGGTGATTTTTTTTTAGTCTGAATGTTTTTATGGAGGTCGGTTAGTCAGTCGGTCAGTCGGTCAGTCGGTCGGTCAGTCGGTCAATCATTCACTCGGTCGGTCAGTCGGTCAATCATTCACTCGGTCGGTCAGTCGGTCAATCATTCACTCTGTCGGTCAGTCGGTCGGCTTGAAATTCCTTTGGTATACTATATGAATATTTTATCAAGTGTAAAGACTATATATATTTTTTAACCATAAATTCAACATTGCAAAAGTCGTTCTTAACTGTATAATTGCAACATAATAATGCTCGTCCTTGACTTTACCACTGTAGAAATGTTACTTTGCAATAATCGTCCTTGAATTCACCACTGTCAAAATTCAACATTTCAATACTCTTTCTTGACTTCACCAACGTGTAAAGGCAACATTGCAAGGTGTGCATCGTAATTCCCCACTAAAATTGTTCTAGCAAGTTGCAATCGGAGTCCTATTGTATTCCCCCCTTGATGCTCCAGGTGTGTGTGTGTGTACAGCGGCTGAAGAAAGGTACAGAATATATAAAAATACATTTCCATTACATTTACATATAGTTTTTGGTGTGATGAAGTGAGGAAGGAAAGAAGGTAGGGAGGGAGAGGGAGGGAGGCGGTTGATGGGTGGGAGTAGAGAAGGTAGAGAGGGAGAGAAGAGGGAGAGATGAAGAGAGGTGGTTAGGTGAGAGGAGAAAAGGGAGGGAGAGAGAGGAGGGAGAGAAAGAGGGGGAGATGGTTGGTTAGGTTAGGTTAGGTTAGGTTAGGGCAGGTGAGGTGAGTGGCAGCAGAGTGTTATTGTTCTGGTCGTACAGGTAAGGAGAATACTTCACCTGTGATGGTCGTCATTTACCTGTCCGGGAGATTGTTCTGTGAGAGAGAAGTAACCTGAGTCATATGTCTCTTTGGGGAGAACTGAGGAGAACATTGAGAGATAATAGTAAGTTATATATAGACACACACACACACACACACACACACACACACAATCATCTTCCATTACTCTCCGGTAACTGATTGGAGTCATTGAGGTTGAGGATTGAATATTGCTTAGTACACACAGCTGACCCCCACCCCCTGCCCCCAGCACCCCGCCCGCCCCGCTCCGGCCCGCCTTTCCTTCCAGTGGCCAATATTTTTACCTCTAAAACAGTTCAGACGACGACAATTTTGGAGATTGGAAAGACAATTTTCTCTCTCTCTCTCTCTCTCTCTCTCTCTCTCTCTCTCTCTCTCTCTCTCTCATTGTACCTGGGCATGACACAACACCTACCTGTTGGATTACCCCATCCTAGGTAACCATGACCCAGGCTCACCCACCTGGGCTTACCTGGCCTCCTCCTTTAATCACATTTCGGTGTAGGTCGTCACAAACCACTGAGTCCGCGCCACCGGAACTAAGATTATATCCCTAAACGTTGATGGTGTTCTCTCTCTCTCTCTCTCTCTCTCTCTCTCTCTCTCTCTCTCTCTCTCTCTCTCTCTCTCTCTCTCTCTCTCTCTCTCTCTCTTGAACGCGTGATTGGATGCTGCTGGTCAAGCCTTGTGTTTTCGTTTGTGATTGGGTGATGTTACTACTACTACTTACTACTACTACTACCTACTACTACTACTACTACTACTACTACTACTACTACTACAAACAAAATACAGACAACAAACAAACATACACGGCTTAAAGACAACTATAAACACACACACACACACACACACACACACACACACACACACACACACACACACACACCAAACACATATTAACCACTCAAGCAAACCACCACCACCACCATATACAACCATAAACACCACCATTCACCTCACACAATGTATGAATGTCCACAGGTTAAAAAAAATGATCCTACGGTATAGTAAGTAGTGTATCATCGCCACACGTTCATCCTGGGGTTAGAAAATATACCCTACCTACCATCACTACTACAACTACCACCCTTTTACACACACCACTTACCCTCCCCTACCCACCACCTACCACTATCACCCCTACTACCCACCACACCCCCACACTACCAGTATCACCAAACAAAAATATGATAGATTCACAGAATTTTTCTTCCCTCTTATGTACGTGTTGTGTTATGGTTCGTGGTGTCCTTGTGAATTAAAGGTTGGGTTTGGTTGGGTTGATTGATGTTGGGTTTGGTTGGGTTAGGTTGATGTTGGGTTTGGGTTTGGTTAGGTTAGGTTTGCCCATTGATAGTATTCAAGGCTCGACTGTCATGCCGTTCGTCTGTTCGTTCGTCTCCACACTCCGAGTTAAACACAATGGTGAAAGTTTTAACGAGCTGCCTCTCTGTAGTGTAGTCAGTGACCTGGGTTTTATTCCTGGGTCACATACACACACACACATACATACACACATGCATACATATACACCCACACATATGTACACCTACATATATACACACATACACCCGA
>NW_024752480.1:427500-452500 GCF_018991925.1 Homarus americanus
GAGAGAGAGAGAGAGAGAGAGAGAGAGAGAGATAAATGAGAAAAACATAAAAAATGACTGAGAGATAAATGAGAGAGAGGGAGAGATAGTGACAGTGAGAGATGGTGAGAGAGACACGTAAGAAGAAACATCTATTGGCTGAGGGACACTTTTAATTCATTAAGGACCTCGATGTAAGGACTTGTGCAACCTCGTCCAGATTCACTCTTGCAACTCTCCAATCCTGTCTTGCAATACTAATCCACTCGTGCAACTCTCCAATACTTTTCTGCAACACTAATCCAATCTTGCAAAACATCAATACACTTGCAAACACCCCAATCCATTCTTGCAACACTAATCCACTCTTGCAACACTCCAGTCCACTCTTGCGACACTAATCCACTCTTGCAACACTCCAATCCACTCTTGCAACACTAATTCACTCTTGCAACACACCAATTCCCTCTTGCAACACTCCAATCCACTCTTGACCACTAATTCATTCTTGCAACACACCAATTCACTCTTGCAACACTCCAATCCACTTTTGCAACACTAATTCACTCTTGCAACACACCAATACACTCTCCGGAGAATTTGTAGGAAGTTTGTGTATATTGAATGGGTCTAAATAATTCAAGTCAGCTGGTTAGAGTTTTTTCTTTAACTCTGGCTAGTGATGTGGGTCCAGTGTTCGGTGTGTGTGTGTGTGTGTGTGTGTGTGTGTGTGTGTGTATTGATGATAAGAGCTGCTGTAACTGGCCTGACTTTACTTTAATTTCTTCTTTACTTAATCTAACCTAATCTAATCTGACTTAAGCTATATAAATCTGATCTGGGTTTAAATCGGTAGTTAATTAGATATTTAACTTATTGAGGCTTAAATCGGAAGGCAAATCCGATACTGGAGTTAATCGGTGAGTAAACCAGGTACGGAACTTACTAGAAAGGGCTAAAATCGGCAAATAACTGTGGGCGTGTTGGGAGGGGAGTTATCGGGTACTGGACTTGCTGGAAGAGAAGTGTCATGGAAGAGGATCAATCGGGTTACTGAGCTGCTGGAAAGGGCTTAAATCGGTAAGTTAATCGGGTGTGGTGGTAGGACAAGAGAGGGAGAGTGATGGGTGTAATCTGGAGGCCCTTGGCACACCATCGATCGTCGCACTTGACTCCTTCCCTCCAGTGTTGTGGGACTCCAGTGTTAAGATCTGGAACGATACGTGATTCTAGTGTTAAGATCTGGAACGATACGTGATTCTAGTGTTTAGGTCTGGAACGTTACGTGATTCCAGTGGTGAAGTCTGGAACGTTACGTGATTCCAGTAGTGAAGTCTGGAACGTTACGTGATTCCAGTAGTAAAGTCTGGAACGTTACGTGATTCCAGTAGTAAAGTCTGGAACGTTACGTGATTCCAGTAGTAAAGTCTGGAAAGTTACGTGATTCCAGTAGTAAAGTCTGGAACGATACGTGATTCCAGTAGTAAAGTCTGGAACATTACGTGACTCCAGTGTTAAGGTCTGGAACGTCACGTAAATCCAGTGTTAAGGTCTGGAACGTTACGTGACTTCAGTACGGTAGTAAGGTCTGGATTGTTGTTATTCCAGTGGTAAAGCCCCATGGTACTCTCGTAGAGATGTCTGGGATGACTTAAGTTCCTCCAGTGGTGAAATTCGGGTAGACATATCAATAGACAATCCTATTACGAAGGTTGTTTACAAACTTTCACTCCAGTGGTACACACCTCTCTCTCTCTCTCTCTCATCGCAAATCATCACCTAACACGCTGTTCACCCTTCACCTGTACACTATCTGCCTACCCCTTTCTCGCCAGGTGAACGAAACAGCTGATTGCATACACACCTGAGCCATCCTTAATTAACATGTAAACACGGCCAGGTAGTCAACCCCTTCACCTTCTCCTAGACATTGGTGATTGGTTGATTGGGTGCTTCAGTGTGTGCTAATCAGTGAAGACGATTGAGTGGCAAGTGAATATTGTCAGGAGATTACCTTGTGTGTGTGTGTGTGTGTGTGTGTGTGTGTGTGTGTGTGTGTGTGTTTTGTCGTCTATATATGTTTTATGTATATGGGTATTGTATGTATGTATGTATGTATGTATGTATATGTATGTATGTATGTATGTATGTATGTATGTATGTATGTATGTATGTATGTATGTATGTATGTATGTAATTCTCCCTCATCTAAACATTAATTACTGTTGTTGTTGACTAATAACTAAAAAAAAAAACACTTCATTTTTTCTCTCACTCTTTGTCTCTTTAAATCAGCTGAAAGAAATTACATATATTTTTACCTTTTAGAATGACAGGTGTGTTTGTGTTGGTCTGGTCAACACCTGAACCTGCATTGTGTGTCCAGGTAAAGTGTGTGTGTGTGTGTGTGTGTGTGTGTGTGTGTGTGTGTGTGTGTGTGTGTGTTTAGGTACTGGGAGAGGTTGACACACAGAGAGAGAGAGAGAGAGAGAGAGAGAGAGAGAGAGAGAGAGAGAGAGAGAGAGAGAGGAAAACTTACAAGAAAAAGAGATTAAGGAAAATTTTGAGAGAGAAAGAAAGAAGAGAAAAGAAAACAGACAGACAGACCGACAGACAGACAGACAGACAGACAGACAGACAGACAGACAGACAGACAGACAGCATCATGCACATCCCTTTCATCTCTGGTAATATCTGATGATTCGATGATTGGAGCTGCTCAAATCATCCGCCTCCTCCCCGAGATTGGCAGTGGTAAATAATCGCGACGTGGCAACCTCCTAAAGATTGGGCTACCCGCGGTAATGGCTGATTGGCTGAACCTTACTTGGTGGGGGGTCCATTCTCGGGTTCTGATTGGTTACTGTGTTTGTGCGAGTATATTAGTGGTGATAATAATAATAATAATAATAATAATAATAATAATAATAATAATAATAATAATAATAATAATAATAATAATAATAATAATAATAATAATAATAATAATAATACCAATAATAATAATAATATAATAATAATAATAATAATAATAATAATAATAATAATAATAATAATAATAATAAATAATAATAATAATAATAATAATAATAATAACAATAATAATAATAATAATAATAATAATAATAATAATAATAATAATAATAATAATAATAATAATAATAATAATAATAATAATAATAATAATAATAATAAAATAATAATAATAATAATAATAATAATATATTTATATAATAATAATAAGAAGAAGAAGAAGAAGAAACTAACAACAACAATAATAAAAATCAAATCCAAAATTGGTAACCTTGAGACCGCCAGGTGAGCGATAGTTGCCAGGTCTCGCCACGTCAGGTAACCCTCTTCGTTAAGGGTTATTCATGACGCAATTTGGACTCAGGTAATCACAGGTTGGGAGTGGCTATCCTTTAACCTCTCAGTGCGCGTCTTGCTAGATGCTGGCAATAGTTCCTGCCCACGAGCTCTCTGATTGGCTGGCTGTTTTCTGCGTACAAATGATGGCTCGGGATTGGCTGGCAAGGCTTTTGGGATGATTGTGATACTTTTAATGGTAATAATAATAATAATAATAATAATAATAATAATAATAATTATAATAATTAGAATGTATATACATAGATAGATATATAAATAGACGATAGTGTGTATAGGAGAGAGAGAGAGAGAGAGAGAGACATTAATGTTTGTAATGGGGAGTGAATAGGCTATTAAGTGCTATCTCTCTCTCTCTCTCGCTCTCGCTCTCTCCTACGCATTATGCTTTCCCAATAACGAAGAAAATTAATTTATTCATGTAATTTCGTATTTTTTGGATCGAATCATAAATAGTTGAGATTGCCCTTCAACTTTTACTGTGGGACGCTTGCATTACGTTTTCTGTGTGTGTATATTGTGAGAGAAGGATGGTGAGCAGAGTCTCTCTTTCTCTTTTTCTCTCTCTTCTCCTGTTATCACTACTACCCTACTACAACAACAACAACAACAACAAATACTACTACAACAACAACAACAACAGCGAATATTACTACTACAACAACAACAACAACTACTACTACTACTACTACTACTACTTTTTTTAATGGCCTCCAACCTCCCCTTATAGCCTACTACTACTACTACTACTACTACTACTACTTCTACTACTAATCTTATCTATTTTACGTATCTTATTAAGTCAAACTACAAGGCCAACTTTCCTCTCTTGTTCCTCTACTTTGAATATTTATCGTATAAGCTGACGAGATTTGGTGCCAAGTTTCTCCTCGAGGACAAGACTCCTCCTCAATATGGCCGCCATCTAGAATCTGAATATGGAGATGAAGGTCGAGTTGGAACTTGACAATATTAAAATTCTTCAACTGACTGGAGTGCCATCGAAGCTGACGTGTGTGTATGTGTGTGTGTGTGTGTGTGTGTGTGTGTGTGTGTGTGTGTGTGTGTGTGTGTGTGTGTCGTGGTCGATTAGTGCGAGTTACCGAGTACTCAATCAACCTTGACGTCATCCAGGTAAACAAATCACAGGTGATATAATACATAACCTACCTGTAATTACCATTCATTATATTGATGGCCATAAGTCTGAGGTATTTTGGATCATTTTTTTAATTATAGTGACAGATAATGAGGATGTGTGTGTGTGTGTGTATAATGAGGGTATGTGTGTGTATAATGAGGCTGTGTGGGTGTGTGTGTATGTATATAAGCTTAATGATATGTGTTTATGTATTTTTGTGGTGTATAATTTACGGATTTTTTTTTATACACGTCGATATATAATGAGTATTGTGTATGACTAAATTTAATTAGGGTATTTACTAATATTATCTCTCTCTCTCTCTCTCTCTCTCTCTCTCTCTCTCTCTCTCTCTCTCTCTCTCTCTCTCTCTTCGAATTTTTATTATATCTCTGTTATCAATGTTATTCTTTCCCTACTATCTATCTATCTATCTATCTATCTATCTATCTGTTTGTCTGTCTGTCTTCCCCTCCATTTCCCTCTCCCTTTCTCTCGTTTCTGCTTCCTATTTTCCGATAATTATGTCATCATGAAAGTATAGGGCTTATGGATGATGGCAAATAAAATTAGTGGTGATGTGGGTGATTTATTGGGAGGTGATGGTAGTGGTGGTGATGGTGGTGGTGGTGGTGGTGGTGGTGATGGTGGTGGTGCAGTGGTGGGTGATGGTGGTGGTAGTGGTGGTGGTGGTGATCGTGGTGGTGGTGATGGTGGTGGTGGTGGTGTTGGTGGTGGTGGTGGTGGTGGTGGTAATGGTGGTAATGAATTGTTGTGTTGGCAGTGGTGGTGGCATGAGGTTTAAGATCCTGCACTACACCACGGTTGATGGATGGATGGGTGGATGGGTGGGCGTGATGGATGGGGTGGGCGTGATGGATGGGGTGGGCGGGTTAAGGCGGACCAAGGCAATAATTTAGAGCCTGGGTGGGCGTGTGGGTGGTTTAAGGTGGGTCACGGGAATGAAGGTTGGGTGGGATAGTGGGTGGTATAGAATTGGGCAATTGGGTGGTTGGGGCGGACCAGGTCAACAATTTAGAGGGTGGAGCAGGAGGCAGGGGGGCAGGGGTTAGGGTGGGCTGGCTTAACAATTTAGGGGAGGTGAGATCCATTAGGTCACTTCCTGCCTGGCCCTCGTGCCTCCCTCACCTCCCTCTAGTTTGAGGTCCCACCCCCCCTAGTGAGGTCTCCTGAGGTATATTTCTCATCTTAACTTATTGTGTTGTAGGGAGCGTCTCTCTCTCGCTCTCTCTCTCTCTCTCTCTCCCTCTCTTTTATTTATCTGTGTACATTGATCTCTATCTATCTATCTATCTATCTATCTATCTATCTATCTTTCACACACATGCATTAACACATCTTAATAATAGAGAGAGGGAGAGAGAGCAATGAATAAACAGAGAGAGAGAGAGAGAGAGAGAGAGAGAGAGTTAGCTCAGGAGCACAAGTTTGCACATGTCAATGGAAGTTCTCGCCTCGAAAGTTTAGCTTGTCAGGTGTGTGTGTGTGTGAGGCGAGGCCGGTGTGTTGTCTTCCCACACACCTGACTCTACACAGGTGTTTCATTACCTGTGTATCACCTCATCACACCTATCGACACACCTGGCTTCTCATCGGTCTTTTTCATGAGTTAGGTGTCTTTTTTCTACACATCTGGCTTTGTACAAGTGTTTTACTACCTTATTATGTCACCTATCTGCAGATATCAATACACCTGCCATTTTACAGGTATTTCATTACACGTGTATTAGCTGTCTACACCTGTCTCCTTCACTTCTGCCTTTGGAGTTTGTTGTGAAAAGCTGAGGTCAGATTAGATTTACATATATCAGCTCTTCTCTCTCCCTCTCTCTCTCTCTCTCTCTCTCTCTCTCTCTCTCTCTCTCTCTCTCTCTCTCTCTCTCTCTCTCTCTCTCTCTCTCTCTCTCTCTCTCAACATTAGGTAGGGAGGAGATGGACTCAGAATCGTGTTAGAGCATCAAGTGTTGGGGATCCCCTCAGGGCTGCCGGCCTGGCTCTGTACCACACCTTCAGGAGGCCGCCGGGGAACAGGTCTTGTCTGGCACACGAATATATAGTGAGGAGGAAGAGGAAGATGAAGAGGAGGAAGTAGGTGGGAGAGGAGGAGGATGAGAATAGGCTGGTGGTGGAGGAAGAGGATGGGAGGTGATGGAACGGCCGAGGAAGAGGAAGAAGGGGGAGGAGGAGAGGGGGTGGAGAAGTGGAGGAAGAGGAAGAAAGGTGGAGAAATAGAAGGAGGGGGAAAGGGGAAGAAAGAGGGAATGGAGGGGGAGAGTGGCAGGAAGAGGAGGAGGAAGAGAAGATGGGGTAGGAGAAAGACGATGGGAAAAGGAGAAGTAGGAGAAGAGGGGAGGGAGTAGGAGAGAGGAGAAGAAGAGGGGGAAGCGGAGAGAAGAGAAAGAGGATGAGAAAAGGAAGAATAGGAGGAGAAGACCTTGGCTCCACTAATAAGGTCGTCGTCTCATATCTTCACTTAAGGAGGAAAAAAAAAATCAGGTCCTCCCTAATACCCAGCCTTGACAGGACCCTTAACGTGTGTGCCCTAACCTAACATAACCTAACCACCCGGATCCGGTTTCTGTTCCAGTTCCGGGTTCGGGTTTAGAGGATTTAGTCGGGAAAACCCCAAGAAATGAGGCTGAGATCTGGCAGGAATTCCCCCTCCCTCCCCTCCCTCCTTCCCTCCTACCCTCCTCTCCCCTACCCTCCCTTCCCACTCACCTCTCCTTAGGTTCACTCTTAATCCCCTGGTCCCTCTCCTCCCCTCCCTTCGCCACTCCCTCCCCTCCCCTCCCCTCCCTCCTATCCTTCTCTCCCCTCCTCCTTACCCCTCCCCCTAGGGGCTCCTCCTGCCTCCCAACACATTTGCTCTTGTCACAAACGTAAAGCTGTCGGGGGGGAGGGGGAAGGGCTAGAGGAGGGCTGAGACAGGGGGGAGGAGACGAGAGGGAGGAAGACGAGAGGGGGGAGGAAAACGAGAGGGGGGAGGGGAGGGCCAGAGGAGGAGTGAGAAGGAGGAGGAGGAGAAGTAGAAAGTGGAGGGGAAAGAAGAGGAGGACGAGAAAGAATGGGAGAGGAGGATAAAAGGAGAGAAGAGGAGGAAGAGGAGGAAGAAGAAAGAAAGATGAGAGAAGGAAGAGAAGAGGAAAAGAATGAAACAGGTGATGGGAAAGAAGATGATGGATGAGAAGGAGGAGGAAACAGAGAAGAAGGAGGAAGAAGAGGGGGAGGAGGAAGATATGAAAAAAAGGTGAAATATTAGGAGGATTATAATTTATAGAAGGAGAAGAAGTGAAAGAAAAATAACGAAAAATAGTTAGAGGAGGAAGAGGAGGGAGGAAGAGGAAGAGGAAGAGGAGGAGGAGGTGGAAGAGGAGGCGGAAGCGGAAGAGGAATTAGGAGTGTAGTTTTCGGCTCTCAAGAGAAAGAAAGAAAATGAGAGAGACCAAAACTCACATATGGTAAGACTTAAACGGAAACTTTTAGTTCATAATTTACATGAAGCGAAACTTTTCCACACATGTATCTCAAAGCTTAAAGACGGATGATAAAGTTTTCTGACGCAAAATATTGAAAGTTTCATTAAGCTACAAAAAGTTTCAGTACTTTTTGGGGGTGAAACTTTATGAAACTTAAGATTTTATTATGTGATATGATTTTCGATGTTTCGGACGCAGTTAATATCTCTGGTTAAATTTTATGAATTTTTTTTTCTTGTTTCAGACACAGCACAAAATTGTTATTGAAACGTAATGAAACTTCAAATTTCTATGTGAAACTTTTTGCTTATTTTACACACAGCACAAAATTGTTATTGAAACGTAATGAAACTTCAAATTTCTATGTGAAACTTTTTGCTTATTTTACACACAATTTAACTCAAAGGTGAAACGTAATGAAACTTTTTGAGTTATTTGGTATTTAACAAGACGGGAGCAGAATGAGGCACAGTGCCAGGGAGGGGGGGAGGCACCAGTGGCCCTAGTGGTGTTCTTTTGGGCGTCAGATTAAGGCGTTGTGTCATGTTATGGATTCAGAGTTGACACGATACTACTTTGTGTGTGTGTGTGCGTCCAACACACCTGAAAATTTTATAAGTATTTAAGTTGACATGACAGTGAATTTACACCTTTACACACACACACACACACACACACACACACACACACACACACACACTATCATGTCAACTATTAACCCCATAAGTAATACGACATTTTTGACACCACGTTATTAATGACACGAGTTATTATATGTGTCGTGTACTGTATAAATAGATCCGAGTGAGTGAATTATATATATTTAACTCCAAGTTTTCCTCTCCATTTACAGCATAATTAGATATAACACAGGAAGAGTCACAGACCATATTGTCCGCCATGACAGTGCCAGCTAACATCACTACTGGATTGAAGATCGAACGTGAGAAAGTAAAGTCCAGTGTCCAGTGTGTTGGTGCTGCCGTGGTGGTGTTGTAAGACTCGCAACACAACACGGATATATAAATAATAATGTGATATATATATTAGTTACATGACCCTGAACTACTACCCTGTGCCACCTTCAGATAAACGTAGATATGTTTAGTTATCGTCTTGAAGGTGCGTGACGCTATCTTGGCTATAGTTTAAGACGCTATGATATATATAACAGTCTCTCACTCACAGTATGAGAGTCAGGTGTGTGTGTGAGAGGTGTAGTGAAGAGAAGTAAACATGATGTGATACTTACTCGAGGGTGAGCTAATGCCTGATGCCTCGACGGTTCATATCTGACATCCACGAGTAAAAGAAAGAAACAAATGACTATCATGGTGTAAACAGACATGATGGAAACAGATATGGATGACCCCCATCCTCTCCAGTCATCATCATTATCATCATCATCATCATCATCATCAGCTGCACCTCCAAGTATCTTCAAGGACGACCTCAACGACCTAATCATGGATTCTTCTTCAGTTCATCGTCATTACTCTTCCTCACCACCACCACCATCACCAGGCACCTCTGTGGTCAAGGTCGACCTCACAGACGACGCACTAGTTAGAACTCCACACCTTATCCTCCAAGACAGCCATGACAAGGAAGAGTGTAAGTCACCTTTCTTCCGGGTGTGTCCAGAACGTCACAAGATACCCTGGGAGGTCCTGTCATACCCCGCACTCAAGAATCACATATCTCTCGCCTTCCCTCAAGGATCTGTCGGGTCCTTCAAGTCCCCGACGGCGAAGGTGCTGGTGTCAAGGCCAATGATCTGCTCAGCGGTGTCCCCTCAGTGTAAAGACAGACATATCACAGTTAACGATAGTAAGCTCAATGCACAATTAAGAGTTCGACCTAACGACAGGCATATGAGTGTGAATGACTATAACGAGTATAACAGTCATATAGCATATTACTTTACCTATACTAAGAGCATATCATCTACGGACCCTTCGACATATCCTCAATGCTGTGAAATTAGTAAAGTTATCTTAAATCTTGAACCTGGTGGTGGAGTGGAGGAGGAGGTGTTGGAGGGTGAGGTAAGGCGAGCCTCTGTTGGTGAGAGTGTCGACTCCACCACCTCAAGTGACGATATATGTGGATTAATATATAATGACGATAGTTTAGCGAGTGATAAATGTGACGTGGGCCTGACGATGATGACGACGACGACGAGGAGGAGGAGGAGGAGGAGGAGGAGGAGGTTCTCGTCCTCACAAATGGTTTCAACTGAATCATTAGAAACCTCGAGGCTCAAGTGTAGGTCAAGCATGTGTGTCAGAGAGTCGAGAACTTTACCCAAGTCATTCATCACGTCTCAACACCTCGTCAGTTCATCATCGTCATCATCACCGTCATCGTCCACCAGGAATGTTGCTTCATCATCCATGCCCAAGCTCAAGTTTCGGCCATGTTCCCTTCTGCTGTGGTGGGGGGTCCTCCTCACTCTGGCCAGCAGCGTGGGCGTGAGGGCGTCCGAGTTCCCTGACCGTGAATGCTGTGACTCCGCCCCACCTCCCCCTCCACACTACCACACCACCACCTCCACCACCCCCGTGCCGCTCTTAAGGTTCACCTCCAGCTCCACCACCTCACTACCGCCCAGTTTCTTCCCTACCTCCTCCATACCTCCGACAGGTGAGTGATTCCATACAGGTGTCTCTATACAGGTGTACAGGTGTCTCCATACAGGTGTACAGGTGTCTCCATACAGGTGTACAGGTGTCTCCATACAGGTATATAATGATGTATGAATGTGGATAGATATGTATTTCTATTTGTATGTATTTATTATGTATGTATATTCATATCTGTCTGTCTGTCTGTCTGTCTGTCTTTCTCCTTCCTCCTTTATCTCATCCATCTCTCTTCCTCTTTTCTTTCCTTCTGTCTCATTCTTTTCTCAGTTATCTCCCTCTATCTCTCTTTCTTTACTCCTTGTTCTACTACTTTCTATTATCTTCATCTATCTCTTATCTCCTGTACGTTTGCTTATCTCTATATCTCTGTCTCTTTGTCTTCCTTCTGTCCTCCAACCTAACCTAACCTAACCTAACCTAACCTAACCTAACCTAACCTAACCTTATCTTCCTCCCTCTCCCCTCTTTTATCTCCCTTCTCCCCCTCCCTTCCCTTTCAACCTCCTCATCCCCTCTTTCCCTCCCTCCTTTACCCCTCCACTCTCTTCTTCCTCTCCCCTGTCCTCCTCTACCACGCCCTTCCTTCCCTCTCCCCTCCCCTCACCCATCCCATCACCTCCCCTCACCCCTCAGCACCACGCCCCGTTTCTGATGATCTATCTCCCCACTCTACACATTCCTTCACTCACCATCTCTCATCCCTACCTCCTCCCTGAGCACTTCCACTCCCTCTCTCTCCCTCCCTTCTGCTCCTCTCCCTCACCTTCTCTTTGAAAGTCTGTCCTGTACATCACTTTCTCCCTCCCTCCTTCTTTCCCTTTTCTTCCCCCCCTTCTTTCCCCTTCCTTCCTTTCTTCCTCCCCTTCTTTCCTTCAATCCTATCTCTTTTCCTCCCTCTTCTTGCCTTTCTTTCCCCCTTCCCTCCCCTCTTTCTCTTTATTCTTCTCTCTCTGCCTTGCTTTCCTTTTCACTCTCTCCCTCTCTCTCTCTCTCTCTTTCACCACCACCACCACCTTTCATCATCATCACCATCATCATCATCATCATCATCATCATTTTCTTCTCTCCTCTGTTCCTCGTCTCCGTGTAAAGAAAAATGACTCTCTTTACTTCCTCTCTCATCCATTTTCATCACGCCTTCCCTCTTCCTTTGTTTATTCCCTTCCTCTTCTCTTCCTATCATCATTTTCCACGTCACATCTTTCCATCATCTTCTGTCTCCTTCCTTCGTCTTGCATTCCCTCTCTTCTTTCTTTCTTTCTTTCTTTCTTTCTTTCTTTCTTTCTTTCTTTCTTTCTTTCTTTCTTTCTTTTCTGCTTTTTATTATGAGTTTATTCCTCTCACACGTCTCTCCCTCACTCCCCCTCACTCCCCCTCTCCTCCCTCTCTCCCCCTCTCTCTCCCTCTCTCTCTCACTCTCCCTCCCTCTCCCTCCTCTCCTCTCTCTCTCTCTCTCTCTCTCTCTCTCATACCTCAATTTGTCCCATTGATTGAATCATTTAGCGCGACGTCGTACAGCAAGCAGATAGTGAATTACATGCACGAGAGAGAGAGGAATTTAGATAAGAATATGGAGGGAAGGAAAATGTGATAATAGTGGTAATGATGATGATGATGATGATGATGATGATGATGATGATGATGATGATGATGATGAGAGGGAGGAATGAGAGGTGGTGAGAGTGGGCAGATTAACCTGAAGCGAGAGGGAGTGAACAATAGGTTGATGAGTGAGAGGTGAAAGGTGAGGAGTTTTGTTAATTGTGGTAACTGACGTGGAGAGAGAGAGGTAAACAAACCATAAGGTAGACCCCCACAGTGTACAGGTAAGATCATCAGGTATTTAATAATAGTCTTTTGTTGTTTTGGGGGTAAAATAAACTTAATATTAACCTTAATGATAAAACTTATATAACTTTCTCTTGTGTTTTGTTAACGTACAGGTGAGTTAATTAATATCTTACCTGGTTGTTATTTATGTAAGGTGTGTGTGTGTGTGTGTGTATGTGTGTGTGTGTGTGTGTGTGTGTGTGTGTTATGTACCATGGTAAAATTCTCATATTTATTGTATTATTACTCACTAACAAATGATTATTATCTCTCTCTCTCTCTCTCTCTCTCTCTCTCTCTCTCTCTCTCTCTCTCTCTCTCTCTCTATCTATCTATCTATCTATCTATCTATCTATCTGTTTATTTCCGGGTTAATATGTGATAACTATAAATCTCTCATATATATATAATTACACCTATAATTAGCCTCGTTAGGAGTATAATTGTGATATCTATCTATCTATCTATCTATCTATCTATCTGTTTATTTCCGGGTTAATATGTGATAACTATAAATCTCTCATATATATATAATTACACCTATAATTAGCCTCGTTAGGAGTATAATTGTGATAACGTGTATAATTTGTATAATTTATATAATTATCTGACATACTCACGCTATAAGAATTACTAGAACTTTCTTAATTATGCTGCGATTGTGGTTGTTGTGGTGGGAGTGGTTGTGATTGTGGTTGTTGTGGTGGTAGTGTTGGTAAGAATGGTGGTTGCAGTGGTTGCAGGAGGGCGTGTAGGCGTGCGTGGATGGAGTTGTGGTTGCAGTAATGGTTGTAGCGGTGGTATGAAGGCGTGTAGGTGCGTGTGGATGGAGTTATGGTTGCAGTAATGGTTGCAGGAGGGCGTGTAGGCGTGTGTGGAAGGCGTTGTTGCTGCAGAAATGGTTGTAGGAGGGCGTGTAGGCGTGTGTGGAAGGCGCGCCTGCTTGGTAATTACTTTAGTGTCGAGGTGTCACTCAGGTATGACAGACGCCGCAGGTACAACCACCACCAGATGAGTTCCCTGGAGCCGTCAGCCGTGGTGGTAGTTGTGTGGTAGGTGTGGTTGATGTGGTGGTAGTTGGTGTGGTGGTAGGTTTGGTTGATGTGGTGGTAGTTGTGTGGTAGGTGTGGTTGATGTGGTGGTAGTTGGTGTGGTGGTAGGTTTGGTTGATGTGGTGGTAGTTGTGTGGTAGGTGTGGTGGTAGTCATGGTTGATGTGGTGGTAGGTTTGGTTGATGTGGTGGTAGGTTTGGTTGATATGGTGGTAGTCGTGGTTGATGTGGTGGTAGTTGTGGTTTTGTTACTACTCTCTCTCTCTCTCTCACTCTCTCACTCGCGCTCTCTCTCTCTCTCTCTCTCTCTCTCTCTACTCTCTCTCTCTCTCTCTCACTCTCTCACTCGCGCTCTCTCTCTCTCTCTCTCTCTCTCTCTCGGTACACATAATGTTGTGTTTATTTCCCCAAACACAACTTGGTGTTTGCTTTTCGCCATCGAGAAGGAAGTTGTTTTGTCTGTTTGTTTTTGTTTCTTTGCTTTTATTTGTTTTTGTTTGTTTGTGTTCTATTGTTTTTTTTATCCCCGCATTAAAGAAGTTGTTGGTTTGTCCCTTTGTGTATTTTCTTATGTACGTCTGTCTGTCTCTCTTTCTGTCTCTACGTATAACTATCTCTCTCTATCTCTCTTTTTCTCTTTCTCTATTTATATCCCTTTATCTTCCTCCTTGTATACATTTTATTCTTGTACTTCCCACTTACCCTTCTTCTCTTCCATTTCCTCCTTCCTATTCCATTCCTATTTTCCTCTCTCCCTTCCTCCCTCTTCTCTTGTTCGTTTACCTTTTCCCCTCCTTTCCCTCTCCCCTCCATCCCTCATCCCTCCCTCCCTTCTCTCCCTTCATCAAAAAACATGACCTTACCTCTTGCTATTCAAGCAACTATGCGACTGGCTGAAGCTCCTGTGTGTGTGTGTATGTGTGTGTGTGTGTGTGTGTGTGTGTGTGTGTGTGTGTGTGAGTGTGTGTGTGTGTGTGTGTGTGTGTGTGTGTGTGTGTGTGTGTGTGTGTGTGTGTGTGTGTGTGTGTGTGTGTGTGTGTGTGTGTGTGTGTGTGTGTGTGTGTGTGTGTGTGTGTGTGTGTGTGTGTGTGTGTGTGTGTGTGTGTGTGTGTGTGTGTGTGTGTGTGTGTGTGTGTGTGTGTGTGTGTAGGGAGAGAGACAAACAGACAGCAAAATATTTGTAGGCACAAGTGTTTAGAAAAATAATAATAATAATAATAATAATAATAATAATAATAATAATAATAATAATAATAATAATAATAATAATAATAATAATAATAATAATAATAATAATAATAATAATAAAAATATTAATAAACCTTTGTATAACTTTACTTTCATAACAACTTTAAGTAATAATTAATATATTTTTTGTGTGTCATCCGAGGTCACTCACCTTAATTAACAAGTACACAGGTAAGACTAAGCCAAAAGGTACACAGGTAATACTATATTTAATACACAAACATACACTAACATTCTTTACCTGTTTGTTCCACCTTTGATTAACTTGGATGAAAACATAATTATGTGGAATGCTTAAATTTAAAACATACATACATACATACATACATACATACATACATACATACATACATACATACATACATACATACATACATACATACAGTACAGGTAGGGACAGACCATGAAGGTACAGGTGCGGGGCCAAGCAGGTGTGTTGTGGTCAATATATTATCCCACACCAGGTGATGTAACACACTAATTATATACCTCTCTCAGGTGGCAGGTCAATTATACACTTTGTTTTGGGGGGGCAAATAATTCATTACCTAGTTTATGAAGAACAGGTTAATTGTAGTGTCATTATGTGGTTGGTTATGATGAGGTGGATGACTCAGGTGTTTTAGTCTTGTGTTGCGAAATTTTAATCTATTGTTTTGTTTTCTCTTGCAGGTAAGGCGGATCTGGCGACCACCTGGGCAGATGTCCGGTTCGTGAGTACTAATACAACTTGTTTCTGTTATCCGGAGACTTAGATGAGTTATAACGGGATTTACTATGTATGTGGGGGTTAATTAGTCACACCTGTCGTTCTGAACACCTGTGGTATTCTCGTTAGATAGATAGATAGATAGATAGATAGATAGATTGATAGATAGAGAGATAGATAGTAGATAGATAGATAGATAGATAGATAAATAGATAGATTGATAGATAGATAGATAGATAGATAGATAGTAGATAGATAGATTGATAGATAGATAGACCACATATTGGCCTCCCATCTAAGCCCTTCAATACAGGTAAACTTGGAAATTACCTGGGGAAATATTTTATCTCCGCCATTAAATTCCAGCGCTGATCTGGATATTTCCCCTAATGCGGTCGTTACTAGAGCCCCCTGGAGCCATGCTGGAGCCCCCCGGAGCCCTGCTGGAGCCTCCATGACAACCACAATGTTCCAGTCTTACTCTGAGATCTTTTCCTACTGGTTTCTGGAATATACCTGGAGTTTTATATCAGTCGTAAAGTTCCAGCCCTCACCCCCCACCCCACCCCCCTCGGTCCTAGATCTTCCTTCTGGTGTAGAAAGCTCACGAGAACCATTCTAGAACTTTTCTGGAACTTATTAACCACAACGTTCCAGCGCTGTCCTGAGTATTTCCCATAATTCACTCTTCCAGTACAGTCATCCTGGAACTTTTGGAAACGTTTTTTTTTTATCAGTTCAAAATATTCTGTCGTTGTCCTGGAAAGTTCTCCTTGAGTGCATCGTTACTGGAGCTTTTTTTAAAAACTTACCTGGATCCCTGGAAGAGTTTCTCAGTGCCTCGTCACCATCATAACAACTCAGGAATTTACTCTCAAACGTCTTTATGTCAAACTTAACTTTTCCAAAAATTTATCCTGGAAAACTTGTACAATACCTCGTCACAAGGACCACCATAAACCCTACCTAGAGCGTTCTTTATATCACGTATATACTGTTCCAAACGACCCCCTCCCCACCCTTTCCAGACGACCCCACCCTCCCCTCCAGACGACCCCACCCTCCCCTCCAGACGACCCCACCCTCCCCTCCAGACGACCCCACCCACTTCGAGACGACCCTCCTACCTCGACCTCTCTGGAAAGTACTTCAACAGTGCCTTATGATGACCCCTCCCTGGAAAGATGCCTCGTGCCACCCCCCCCCTGGAAGATGCCTCAACAGGGTTTCTCAAAAGGCCACCATAAAATTCTACCTAAGATGGTCTTTATGTCAGCCATAACTGGACTCCACCACCCCCACCCCACCTCTACCTTAACCTAACCTACCCTGGCAGCATCACAAGAATGGATTCAGGACCTGTGTGTGTGTGTGTGTGTGTGTGTGTGTGTGTGTGTGTGTGACCCTCCAGTAGGTGTAAGGGTCACTATGGCGTCTCACAGAATTACGTATCCTTGTCATTTTCCATTTTTCCTCCCCTCAGGATTATCTCGTCGGCTCTCACAACACACCTTTTTTTATGTTTTTTAATGATGTAGTGTTGTCAGGAAAGACCTCCACCCCCCCTCCCCCTTCCCTACTTCCCTCTTTTCCTTCCTGCCACCAAACACACCCTATCTCCTCCTTCCATTTCCCCACCTTGCTCCTCTCCACCTAAAACCCATCCCTCCCCTCCCCATCTAACAAACCCTTCCTCTTCCACCTCTTCTCCCTCCCTCATCCTTACCTCCCCCCACCTTTTCCTCTCCCTCCTCCTCACCTAACACACCTTCCTCAGCGTGTCTCCGCAATATACCTTTTTATCAGGGGTATTGATCCAAAATGGTCTTGGGAAAACTTGCTAAATGTGTCTTCTTCGCCCTCACCCTTCCCCTCACCCTCCCCACACCCCTACTCACCCTCATCCTCACCTTCTCTCACCCCCACCCTCTCATCCTCCACCCTCACCCTAACCCCTAATCCCCAACCCCTCCCTCATCCCGGCACCGACCTCACCCCACACCCCCTCCCTCATCCCCCCTCCCTCTGTGTTACATCAGGGGTGAGTGTTACAGCCCTCATTGCCCAAGTTTAAATGTATATGGAATTGTCTGCTGGAATGTCTTGAGTTTGTGAGTCGGGAGAATATTATATGTAAATTAAGGGAGTTTTGCATATGAACCATCATACACACACAGACACACACACACATACACACACACACACACACACACACACACACACACACACACACACAACACACACACACACACACACACACACACAGAGGAGGGATAGATAAGATATTTACAAGCGTTCAATTTTTTTTTCTATTTCATGTCCGCCTCATGAGACTTTGATTAGATTCAGGTAAGATTGCTCACATAGACGATGGTGCGCCTGGTGAATACGTTCGCTCATACTGGCGCTGCTGCTTCATGTAATCAATTTTCTTTATCTTGCTTGGTTTTTGGGGGGAAGGCTGGGGTGGGTAGGGGGGAAATGGGGAGTGGGGGAGGTGAGTTGGGGGGGGATAGATAGATAGATAACAATGGGTGAGTGTGTAGTTAAGATATGGTTGTTTCCTCCCCATACTCCCTCCTCCCTCCCCCTCTCTCCTCCTCTCCTCCCTCTTCCCCCTACCTCCCTTCCCTTCCTCCCCTGTCTTCCTTCCCTTCATTCCTCCACTCCTCCCCGTCTCTCCCTCCCCCCCTCCCCCTCCCCAGTCCAGACACGCTCCTGGGTGGGTGTTCCAGGCCTGATAACAGGAGTAAGCATCTAATTATACTGAGAGGCCAGGATGTGACGGAGCATCGCCAAGGGGCTATCATCTCCTCCTCTGCTGGTTAGATGGGGGTGGGTGGGTGGGTGGGTGGGTGGAGTGGGTGGGGTGGGTGGAGGTGGGTGGGTCGGTGGGTGGGTAGGTGGGTGGGTGGGTAGCTGTATCTCATAGGAAATATCTTTAGTGGAGGAACTACAGTATAGGAGGCGAGGTAGGTGTGATAGAGGCATGACGGGCGTGGTAGGCGTGGTTGAGGTGTGGTGGTGGGCGTGAGGAACTAATGATAGAGGCATGACGGGCGTGGTAGACGTGGTTGAGGCGTGGTGGTGGGCGTGAGGAACTAATGGTAGAGGCATGACGGGCGTGGTAGGCGTGGTTGAGGTGTGGTGGAGGCGTGGGGAATAGCAGAGGCATGACGGGCGTGGTAGGCGTGGTTGAGGCGTGGTGGACGGCGTGGAGAACCAATACTTACCAATCAATCTATAAATGCCGGGCCATATAGTGTAATTTTTTGTAAGTAGCGTTAAGTAATCTCGTAAGAATTGTGTAGTGGAAGTTAATGATTATTGGTGAGTGAAGGATGTTCTGGTGGTCGATGAGGCGATATTGACGTACACACACACACACACATGTTACTCTAGCCCTGTGTGTGTGTGTGTGTGTGTGTGTGTGTGTGTGTGTGTGTGTGTGTGTGTGTGTGTGTGTGTGTGTGTGTGTGTGTGTGTGTGTGTGTGTGGGGGAGATAATGGAAATATACATGAGAAGGTGTCTCTTAACTCTGTGCTTCCCAAGAGATGAAGAGAGAGAGAGAGAGAGAGAGAGAGATACACAAACAAGCAGACAAACAGAGAGATTTATTACCACTGTGTATTGTCATTCCATGTGTGTATGTGTGCGTGTATGAGTATGTGTGTGTGTGTGTATCAATGTGTATATATTTGATATGTCTATTTGTTTATGGTCTAATGTACTCAACTGCAGTCTAGCGGGCTGGTGTATACATATGTGTACGTGTGTGTGTCTGTGTACGTGTGTGTATGTGTACGTGTATGTGTAGTTGTACAATATGCGTAAATTATGTGTACATTTGCACATTTACATAGAGTACATACGAACCTTATTGTATGTGTAGGAATTCTATGCATAAGTAAGCGCATGTATGTAGTGTGCGTAGCCTGTGTGCGTATCTGCATACATGTACAGTGTGCGTAACCTATGTGCGTATATGAATCTGGTGTGGGAGACTGACAGGTGACAAATGAAGAAGATTGACCAGGTGAGGGGACGAAGACCTCACCTGTTTAACCGCTCATTAAGGTGTGCTCCCCTCTTCCTCCCCTCGCTGAAATATATCCTTGAACTATACCAGAGAAATTTTACCTCATACATACCGATATATCTTCTTTAAAATATATACCGTCAAATATATTCCTGGATCATATCAACTGAATATAGCCACGAAATATAGCTTCTTTGATATATATCTGAATACCGAGAAATATACTAGAATATGTGAAATATAACTGTGAAATATGTTGTATGTATGGTGGGGATCATCTCTCAGTACATGTTTCCCATCTCAGCAGACGATGTTGTGTAGATGAGAGAGAGACTTTACTGTGTCACGTATGCCAAGGGCTATTTTGGGGTCGTGACAGCGCATGACAACGCTGTGTTTGTATTTTTATTCCAGAAGTTATGACAATCCGCGAGTCACACACACACACACACACACACGCACACACACACACACATACACACGACTCCTAGTGACAGTAACATGAATTATGTATATGAGGTACCTCTCTCTCTCTCTCTCTACCAACAGATAATTGGTTGTAATATATTGCCCCAGGAGTTCCCACCACCAGTTCCAATTCAATGAGTTAAATAAAGGTCTCTGTGAGTGCTGTTGAGAGACTTCTGGGCGTGAGTTACCGTGTTTAGTAGAGTTCCCTCTGGAGTGTATGTTGCGTGTGTTGTAATGTGGTGGTGGTAGAGATTGGTGGTGTTAGGGTGGTGGTGGTAGGGTGGTGGTGAGGTGGTGGTGGTGGTGGTGGTGGTGGTGGTGGTGGTGGTGGTGGTGGTGGTGGTGGTGGTGGTGGTGGTGGTGGTGGTGGTGGTGGTAGGGTGGTGGTGGTGGTGGTGGTGGTGGTGGTGGTGGTGGTAGGGTGGTGGTAGGGTGTGGTGGTGGTGGTGGTGGTGGTGTGGTGTGGTGTGGTGGTGGTGTGGTGGTGGTGGTGGTAGGGTGGTGGTGATGGTGGTGGTGATGATGGTGGTGGTGGTGGTGGTGGTGGTGGTGATGGTGGTGGGGTGGTGATGGTGATGGTGGTAAGATTAGTGGTAATGGTGGTGGTGGTGGTGGTGGTAGTGGTGGTAGATCAATGCAGTGACACACTTTGCCCTATGACGCTCGAAAAGCCACCTCTACTACCACTACCACAACACGACCACTACCACCTACCACTACCACCTACCACTACCACCTACCACTACCACCTACCACTACCACCTACCACTACCACCTACCACTACCACCTACCACAACCACCACTACCAACATTCCTAAGGACTGGTAAGCAGAGATCAATACTGCTGCAGATCCCCAAACTGCTGCAACTGCTGTACATATTGACCAAAGCTGTCAAGGCTTCCTCACAGCACCAGCAAACAGCACGAGAGTGAGTGAGAGAGAGGGGGGGAAGATAGAAAGAGAGAGAGAGAGAGGGGAGGAGAGAGAGATGGAGAGAGAAATCGTCAATTATCCCAATTTATTGTAACATAACTCTCTCTTTTTCTCTCTCTCTCTCTCTCTCTCTCTCTCTCTCTCTCTCTCTCTCTCTCTCTCTCTCTCTCTCTCCTTCTAATAACAGCACCACTGCCTCATATATTTACAAATATTTACGACAAAACATAAAACATTTTTGAGAATTACCCTCCATTGGCCCACCTGCTGAGGGTAAGAAGGTCATATGTAACGCTGGTTGAAGACAATGTGTGTGTGATACTTTCTGGGTCTCTCTCTCTCTCTCTCTCTCTCTCTCTCTCTCTCTCTCTCTCTCCTCTCTCTTTCTCAATCTCTTTTTCGTTCGCCTTTCCCGTGTTGTTTCTTTTCTTCATTTTTCCTTCCTCCCATTCCATCGTCTTTATTTACCTCTCTTCCTTCCTTCCTTCCTTCCTTCCTTCCTTCCTTCCTTCCTCACTAAGGTCCTTCTCACCTCCTCCCTCCTCCTTCCTCCCAAGAGAGTTATCCATCCAGCTTTTTGACTATGATAGGCAGATAGAGTGGTACGTGTGGGCGTGGTGGGCGTGGACGTGGTGTATAGAAGGCGTAGTGTGGGCGTTGTATAAGTCAGTGTGGGCGTGGTGTGGGCGTGGACGTGTTGCATGAAGGCGTAGTGGGGCGTGGTATAAGTCGTGTGTGGGCGTGGTGTGGGCGTGGATGTGGTGTATAGAAGGCGTAGTGTGGGCGTTGTATAAGTCGCAGTGTAAGGCGTTTTGTGGGCGTGGTATAGTACGCCCGCAAGTGAATTAATGTGAAGGTAGACTATAGTCACCCCCGTCGACCTATAGTAGTAAGGGGTGAGTTTATCTATGTCCCTCACCTCTCTCTCTCTCTCTCTCTCTCTCTCTCTCTCTAAATGTAACTGGAAAAAAGAGGGGAGGTTAAGAAAGAATGAGACAAATAGGAGAGAATGGAGAGAGAGACAGATGACCTCGACCATCGTCACGCACCTTCCTCTTCCCTTCCCTTCCCTTCTCTTTCCCTCCTTCTCTCCTTCCACCTTTCCTCCTCCTACTACCCTCTCACTTCCTTTTCTTTTCCTTCCCTCTTCTGCATCCTTTTCTTTCCTCCTTCTCCTTTCCTCCTTCCTCCTCACCTTCCCTTCTCCCCCTACCTTCCCCCCTCACCTTCCCTCTCTCCCCTCTCCACCCCCCCCCTCACCTTCCCTCTCTCCCTGCTGGACGGACAAACAGAAGCCTTTTCCTCCACAATCACGAAGAACAAACACACCACACACACACACACACACACACACACACACACACACACACACACACACACACACACACACACACACACACACACCATTTTTTGTCATAAATTCGCCAAATAGAGTTCGTTTTCTTAGTAAATTCTTTCAGGAAATCGAGTTAATTTTATCGTGTGTGGGACATAGCGGCTGTTCCTTATGTTCGCCAAACATTTTTCATGGATCTTCGCCAAATGAGCTAAAGTTTTTCATTCACGATCGCCAAATGGCCAAAGTTTTTCATTAATATTCGCCAAAGTTTCGATTAATATTCGCCAAAGTATTCCATCAATATTTGCCAAAGTTTTTATTATATTACTTTACAATACTATTCGCAACATTAATATTCATAATGATTCCCATTAATATTCGCCAAAGTTTGTCTTGTTTGTCCTCAAAGCCTAAAGTTTCGTGTTATTAATGTATCCTCCAAATCTCCCGAGCTTCGCCAAATAAGATTATTTCGCGTGAATCTCATTTAATTTACCGTAGCCGAAGTAATCGTGAGTTCGCCTAATAGGTTTCTTAACAGCTCTAACATACACAGTTTGCGGCTTTCTTTTTTTTTTTTCTTCTTTTTTTATTATTATTATTATTTTTTTTTTTTTTTTTTTTTATTATCCTTTCTTCCTCCTCTTCATCTTCTACTCCTCAAATGACTCTCAAGGTTAAGTAAATTCCTCACGAACTATAAATAGAGAAATATGCAATAAAGATGAATAAGCAACACCAATAACCATTGTGAGACATTATTGTGGTGGAGATTTATGGAGTTCTGGATAGTCTTAAATAATGGGAGGGAGCAAATGTTGTTTCTCTCTCTCTCTCTCTCTCTCTCTCTCTCTCTCTCTCTCTCTTCATACCTCATTTGCTTTACCTGTATTACCCCATTTATTAAATTCCTCCACCTCCTCCTCCTCCTCTTTCTCTTTTACCTGCAAACAAGGAAGAATTTAAAGAGGTGTATTTTCGGGAGGAAGAAGGAGGAGAGAGGTGAAGGTTTAGGTAGGGAAGGTGAGGTGAATGGGAGGGTGAATGGGAAGAGTATAATAATTAACGGTTTATTGAAGAGCATGGCTTGGAAGGTTGAAAATATACAGTTATATATGGGGAATTGTGTGTGTGTGTGTGTGTGTGTGTGTGTGTGTGTGTGTGTGTGTGTGTGTGTGTGTGTGTGTGTGTGTGTGTGTGTGTGTGTGTGTGTCTTGTTATGACTGGGAATATATATGGTTGCATGTGTGCCTTTAATTACACGTATTCTTGTGTCTGTTGGTGTTCGTGTGTGCGTGTCTAGGATAGTTGTTTGGCGGCAATGTGTGTGTGTGTGTGTGTGTTATGACAGGAGGTGAAACAAGAGTGCCGTTTGTAAGTAGTGCAATGGAGAAGTGCCACGTGGACCACGTGGAGATGCCACGTGAAGGTGCCGTGGAAGTGGGTGGTGGTTGTAGTGCCAGGTTCACCTTGATTATGGGTGAGTGCATCCCAGGCCTCCCTCTCCCCTGTGACCTACTCCTGACTTACCTGCCTGACTGCCGGCTCTCCCTCCCCCCCCTCCCTCCCTCCCTCCCTCCCTCCCTCTTCCTCTCCTCCTATCTGCCTTCCTCCATCCTTCCGTCTTCCTCTCCTTCTCCTTCCTTCCTGTTTCGCTTCCTCCCTCCCTCCCTCCTCCCTCCCTCCCCCTCCTCCTCCCTCCCTCCCCTCCCCTCCCTCCCTCCCTCCCCTCCCTCTGCTGTTTCCTGCTGGCTGTCTGCTGTACCGCCGCTGGTGCTGATAGCTGTTTGTCTGCCTGTCTTCTTTTGCTGCCGGCTGTGCTCTTATCTGCCGGCTCTCCCGTCGGCTGTCTCTCTTGCCGGTTCACTTGCTTCTCACTAGCCGGTTGTCTTCCTCTGCCGGCTGTCTGCTTTAGGTTATGCTGTCTCCCGCCGGTTCTCTTGTTACTGAGCCGATTCTCTGGCACCGACTGGCTTTCTCTTGTCGGCTTTTTACCTCAGCCGAAATTCTCTTTCCGTGGTTCTCTACCTAAAACCGGCTTTCTCTCCCCCTCCAGCCGGCTCCCTAAGTCCTGCCCCCCACGTTTGTGACTTTTGCCTCGATTTTAAATGTCGACTTTTCGCTGGAGAAGTTTGTCATTCAACCTAACCTAACCAAACTAACCTAACTAATCCTAATTTAAGTACTAAGGTCTTGGTTTACACAATCGGTTCTCTCTCTCTCTCTCTCTCTCTCTCTTTTTCTCCTCCCCTCCCTCCCTCACTCACTCACTCACTCTGTACAAGTTCAGATGGCCCGTAAATAGTAGTTGTTTTATCGTGTACGATTTATCGAGAGTTAAAAGTGTCACAGCTGTGTGTGTGTGTGTGTTATTTATGAAACAATGATGTTGTGTGTGAGTTCATGAATCCGATTTAAAGTGAAATTATTTTATATAATTCCCTCTAGAAATTACTAATATCAGAATTAACACAGACACACAGCACACACACACACACCACTCATTCTTTTCATTCATAGGATCAATTCTCAAATGTCACCCTAATTACACTAGGACCACCTCCGACACACACTGCTGGGCCACACCTGTAATTAGAGAGAATATTGGCAGGTGTGGTTGTGGTAATTTGATATCTCTGTCGTCATATCTCTACAACTTTAGGTCTTGTTGTTGTTGTTGTTGTTGTTGTTGTTGTTGTTGTTGTTGTTGTTGTTGTT
>NW_024752480.1:455000-522500 GCF_018991925.1 Homarus americanus
ACCTCTACCTCTACCTCTACCTCCTCTTCTACCTCTACCTCTACCTCTACCTCTACCTCCTCTACCTCTACCTCTACCTCTACCTCTACCTCCTCTACCTCTACCTCTACCTCTACCTCTACCTCTACCTCTACCTCCACCTCTACCTCCTCTTCCTCTACCTCTACCTCTACCTCTCTCTTCTACCTCTACCCTCTACCTCTACCTCTACCTCTCTCTTCTACCTCTACCTCTACCTCTACCTCTACCTCTCTTCTACCTCTACCTCTACCTCTACCTCTACCTCCTCTTCTACCTCTACCTCTACCTCTACTCCTCTTCTACCTCTACCTCTACCTCTACCTCTACCTCCTCTTCTACCTCTCACTCTACCTCTGCCTCTACCTCTACCTCTACCTCTACCTCTACTCTTCTACCTCTACACTACCTCTACCTCTATACCTCTACCTCTACCTCTTCTACCTCTACCTCTACTCTTACCTCTACCTCTACCTCTACCTCTACCTCCTCTTCTACCTCTACCTCTACCTCTACCTCAACCTCTCCTCTACCTCTACCTCTACCTCTACCTACCTCCTCTTCTACCTCTACCTCTCCTCTACCTCTACCTCTACCTCTACTCTACCTCTACACTCCTCTTCTCCCTCTACCTCTACCTCTACCTCCTCTTCACCTCTACCTCTACCTCTACCTCAACCTCCTCCTCTACCTCTACCTCTACCTCTACCTCTACCTCTACCTCTACCTCTCTTCTACCTCTACCTCTACCTCTACCTCTACCTCTACCTCTACCTCCTCCTCTTCTACCTCTACCCCTCTACCTCTACCTCCACCTCCTCCTCTACCTCTACCTCTACCTCTCACTCCTACCTCTACCTCTACCTCCTCTTCTACCTCTACCTCTACCTCTACCTCTACCTCTACCTCTACCTCTATCTACCTCCTCTTCTACCTCTACCTCTACCTCTACCTCCTCTTCTACCTCTGCCTCTGCCTCTACCTCACCTCCTCTACCTCTACCTCTACCTCTACCTCTACCTCTACCTCTACTACCTCTCTTCTACCTCTACCTCTACTTCTACCTCTACCTCTACCTCATGAATCCAGGAAAAAAAGTAAAAAGAGGAAGGGAAGAAGGTGTTGTGTTTGTTCTTATCCTTCGTTCGTGTACATTCATGGCCTCTTGCTTCTTCCTCCTTCTCCTCTTTCTTGTGGTTCCTCTTTTTCTGGACAGTAGGGAGAGGGGGGAGAGAGATGAATACAGAATAAGAATAGGAAGATAGAGGATGAAGGAGGAAGGAGCGAAGGACAAATAGTATCTCTGGGCAGACAAGAAAGTACAGACAGACAGACAGACAGACAGACAGACAGACAGACAGACAGACCTGGTCGCGCAGTAGAGGCGGCGTGCTGCTGCTGCTCTTCCTGTGTCCTGCATAATAGATGTCTTCCACAACACTCCTCTTCCTCCTCCTCCTCCTCCTCCTCCTCCTCCCCTCCTCCTTCTTCTCTCATCTACCTACCTACTTGTTTATATATATTTAATACCTGCCTCTATTTCCCTCTTCCTCTCTCTGTGTTTCCCTATTCCTCTTCTCTCTCTCCTCCTCCTCCTCCTCCTCCTCCTCCTCCTCCTCCTCCTCCTCTTCCTCCTGAGATCTCCTTCCTATATACCTACCTGCTTTTCTAGCTTTGTGTGTGTGTGTGTGTGTGTGTGTGTGTGTGTGTGTGTGTGTGTGTGTGTGTGTGTGTGTGTGTGTGTGTCTCGTTTATACAGTGTCACCATCCCCTCCTCTCCTCCTCCCTCCTTCCCCTTCCTCCCTCCTCCTTCCCCTTCCTTCCTCCCCTCCATAATCTCTAACGGCTGTTGTCTCTCTGCGTACCTCACCACCCCCCACTCCCCACTCCTCCCCACCTTCACCTCCCCCACCTTCACCTCCCCTTCACCCCTCCCTCATCTTCCATCTCTTCTAATTGACAGTTCCGGCAGATGTAGATTTGGTAATTGACGGAACGCCTAATTGCCTGGTTCTTTTAAATGGTCTGGTTCACTAATTGACAGAATGGTTTGATTGGCGTCTGTCTGTCAGTCTGTCTGTCCGTCTGTCTGTCTGTCTGTCTGTCTGTCTGTCTGTTATTTATATGTCTGTCAGTATGTCTGTCTGTTATTTATGTCTGTATGTCTGTCTGGCTGTCTGTCTGTCTGTCTGTCTGTCTGTGTTTGTGTTTTGTCTGGGGAGGTTATATATGAGTATGTCTGGTAGGTAGGTTGATGTAAGTTACTCTCTCTCATCAAATACACAGCAGACATACATCCCTTTGAGTACGATATCTCACCTCGAGTACGATATCTTCACCCTCGAGTACGATATTCACCCTCGAGTACGATTCTTAACCCTCGAGTACGATCTCTTAACCCCTTGAGAACGATGACTTAACCTCGAGTACGATCTCTTAACCTCGAGTACGACTCTTAACCCTCGAGTACGATATCTTCACCCTCGAGTAATATCTTCACCCTCGATACGATCTTTAACCCCTTGAGTACGATCTCTAACCCTTGAGTACGAGTCTTAACCCTTGAGAACGATCTCTAACCCTCGAGTACGATCTTTAACCCCGAGTACGATCTCTTAACCCTCGGTACCTCGAGTACGATTCTCACCCTGAGTACGAGCTTTTACCCTCGAGTACGATATCTTCACCCTCGAGTATGATAACTTAGTTCCCCTTAATAAGAAAGTTTATGTGTGGTAAGTGAGAGTTTGTGTGGCGTTTGATGGAGGTTTAATGGCGTGTTTTGGGGAGTATTGTCATCACTCTAGGTTAACTTGGCCTCAGTACACAAACGCTACACTCACAAGTTTGGTGTTAGAGGCGCCGCCCCACACCAAGGAGCCCATGGCGTCTGTTTCATGGGTTGTGGGTTTATTAGGCTCTAATCTTCATGGGTTTCAATTTGATTTGACCTAACCTAACCTAACCTAACCTAACCTAACCTAACCTAACCTAACCTAACCTAACCATAACCAAAACCTAACCTAACCTAACCAATAAGTGTGTGAATATTTCTAAGTGTTGTCTTAGTACTTTTCTTTCACTTCCCTCATTCGTATCTCACCACTCATTCCTCTCCCTTCTATTCCCTCTCTTTATCAACGTTTCCTTTACCCTTTGTTCCACCTCATACAAAACAGATAGAATAGAAGATGAGAAATACAGATAACTGATAAATGAAGGAATAATTATTATTTTTTTTACTTTATTTAATACAGGTCTTTAATAATTTATTCTTTTCACATAAACTATCATTTTCTTTCTTTCTTTCTCTCCCTCTCTCTTCTTTCTTTCATTCTCTCTCTCTCTCTCTCTCTCTCTCTCTCTCTCCTCTCTCTTCTCTGTCTTACCTATCCTCGCTCTTGTCCCCTTTTCATGCACCTCTCTCTCTTCTCTTCTTAACTCACACAAATTATGAGTCTGTATGAATGCCTTGTGAGCTCATGAGTGACGTGATATAATTCTCTGTTTTATTTAATTTTTTTCTCTCTAATTTCTTTACACTTGTAGATAGTCTTAATGAGGGGATATTCACCTTGACTTTGTTATTCATTTTTCACCCGGGTTGGAAAGAGCAAGAAAATGATGAATAAATCTGCTAATGGTGGGTGAAATCTGAGGGGGGTGAAATCTGAGGGGGGTGAAATCTGACGGGGGTGAAATTTGACGGGGTAAAATCTGAAGGGGGGTGAAATCTGAAGGGGGGAGTCGAAATATTGGGGGAAGGTAAAATCTGAAGGTTTTAGTATTGAAATGTGATAATGGGGGAGAGAAATCTATTGCCTATGTGTTTATTGGTTGGGAGTGAAATCTGTTGTTGACAAAATCTGAGGTTCATGGGAGAAATATGTTTGTTCGAGACTAAAATATGATTACGTCAGACAAAATCCGCCTATGGTGTGCAAAATCTGTCAGCACTAGTAAAAATCCGCTGACAAAATCTCCTTACAAAATCAGCTGACTAAATCCCCATACAAAATCCACTGACAGAACCTGCTAACTAAATCTCCTTACAAAATCTACTAACAAAATCCGCTGACAAAACTGCTAGCAAAACCTGTTGAAAAAATCGCTGACAAAATCTACTGACAGACAATATATGCTGACAAAACACCTGGCCGCTGGAGTGGTCTGCTTTAACTAAGTGCCGGAGAGTGTTGGCTGACCTGAGGTACACCTGTGTGTTACCTGGTGAGCCCCTCTCTCTCTCTCTCTCTCTCTCTTTGGAGGAGCGAGAGACGAAATATTAAAATTAAACTTGAGGACAGTATTATATTATTATTATTATTATTATTATTATTATTATTATGACGCCAGAATTTATTGATTAAGCAATACAATGAAAGACTTTAAATCATAATGTATTCATACAATAGTTTAGAAATTTGTTGTACAAGTTAGATAATACTCTTTTCTTTGGCACTTTAATAATACATTACTGTATTTAACTAATTCACCATACATCCATTTTGTGAAGTAGTCAAGACATTAAATTTATTCTACAATTTATGAAGAAAATATTTATATATTTTTAATGATTTGGAAATTTACGTAGCATTAGTTAAATTATTTTTATTTATTTCTTTATTGTATATTTCAAAACAAAAGTAATTTATTTCTTGTATTTGTTCTGTATGTACAAAATTTATTAGACATTTTAGTGAGAGATTTAAGAGGAAATGTGAGGAATGTTACCTGTGTAAGGAGGTAATTAAAGACAGGTATACGAGAACAACCTCCTCACGAGATCCCTCACGAGACCTCTACCTCTCTCCTCCACTTCCACGAGACCTCTACGAGACCTTCAGCTGTGCTCCACCTTCCTTCAGTCTTGCCTGCGTGTTGCTTGTTACGTGTGGTAGTTTATGGTTGTGCTAACGACCTCGATGCTTGTTACAGTCCCCTAAACCATTCCAGTGTGTGTGTTAGGGAAGGGGGCTGGGTGTGTGTGTGTGTGTGCACGTCTCGCCTGGACAATTTCCCTTTCTTCACACCTTAACTTGTTCCCGTATTCATCGTGTATTATGGCCATTTTACCCTCATTCATCACATGTTCTGGCCACTTCCCCTTTATTCTTGTATATCTTCAACATTTCCCCTTCAATTGTTTATTTTTAATCAGACTCGCCATTCAAAAGGTCATTTTTATGGTAGCCAACATCCAATTTCGGCGTCATTGTGTTTCATGGTACGAAATATACATTGTGTGTTGGCTGATTGGATTTCAAACCCTCACAGGTGTTGTGATTGGATGAAATTTAATGACGTCATACATCATGTGAATCAAGCTTTCTGATTTGAGGAGCATTATTAGCGCCTCATAAATCTACCGTCCTGATTTGTAGGATATTATAACGTCATATTTTAGGCGAGTATAGTATATCTAGCGTCCTGATTCGTGGAAAGTCATAACTTCAAATGAATTTAGTATCCTGATTTGTAGAAAATCTTGACGTTAAATTTACGTCACATAAATCAAGCGTCGTGATTGGAAGAGCATTATGATGTCAAATACACGTCATATGAATCTAGCATCTGGATTGGAGGAAAACGGCAAAACATCACGCCTACCTCATCCAGACCTGACGTGACGAGGTTAATGCTATGAAAACACACCTTGTTCGTCTCTCTCATTTGACTGGCGTGACCCGGGATAGTCCTGACAGCATTATACCACATAAGAATAAGGTCAAAGTTAGATAATGAATGATAATACCGAATACAAATTGTGTAGGAAAATTAAGGTAATTTTTTGGGGGAGTGGTTGCGTAAATTGACCAGCTGCGGTGGTTGCAAGTGACGTCCACCATAATGATAATGTGGTGTGGCTGCCATTATGGTGGTTGAGTATGGTAGTTGTGGTAATGAAGGCCATACCCATGACTCCCATGAACCAGGTAATATGTCACACCTGTATAACTTAATTAGTGAGGTGTTTTAATCTAAGGGTCAGAAGTTTAGAGCATTTATGTATGTTTTTTTACACACACACACACACACACACACACACACACACACACACACACATAGTTCCATTACTCACATCATTAATATTTCAGTAACTTGATATATTGTTAGAGTAAATTAGTTACTTCGCTCAGGTATGCCAAGGAAGGGCCGTGACAGGTAAGAAATGACAGATTTATGACAGTTGACAGAGAATTATGACTTAGTGGTTTGGTCTTGGTCTTATAATGTTGTTATTGACGTGTGGGTAGTGTGTGGATAGCGTGTGGGTAGTGTGTGGGTAGGGTGGGTGGTGTGTGGGTAAGGTGGGTAGTGTGTGGGTAGTGTGTGGGTAGGGTGGGTGGTGTGTGGGTAAGGTGGGTAGTGTGTGGGTAAGGTGGGTAGTGTGTGGATAGGGTATGGGTAGGTTAGGTTAGGTTATCATCGACACAGGTAATATACTACACAAAGCTATGGTCGTAAATCTGTTTATTGACTGACGATGGTGGGAGGGAGGGAAGGGTGATGAGAGGGGTGATGGGAGGGAGTAAGATGGGAGGGGGGGTGGGGAGGTGATGGGAGGGTGAGGTGATGGGAGGGGTGATGGGAGGGGAGGGGTGATGGGAGGAGGCATGGGAGGAGGGTATAAGGGGAGGTGATGGAGGGGAGGGGGTGGAGGGAGGAGGGGTGATGGAGGGGAGGGTGATGGAGGGGAGGGGTGACAGGAGGGGTGGAGGAGGGGGAGGGGTGATGGAGGAGGGGGATGGGAGGGGTGATGGAGGGAGGGTGATGGGAGGAGGGGACAGGAGAGAGGGAGGGGGGTGAGGGAGAAGGTGAGGGGTTGTGGGGAGAGGGAGAGGGGCTATGGAGGGAAGAAGGATGGGGGAGGACAAAAGAGGGGATGGATAAGGTGGATGGAGAAGGGTGAGGGGTGAAGAAAGGGGTGGTAAGGGTGATGAGAGGGGTGGAGGGGTGATGAGAGGGGGTAGGGGTGATGGAGAGGGGGTGAGGGATGATGGAAGGGGGGTGAGGGGTGATGGAGGGGTGACGGGGTGATGGGAGGGGGGTGAGGGTGATGAGGTGAGGGGTGATAATATGGGTGAGGGAAGATGAGAGGTGAGGGGGTGTTAAGAATCATGTATTTCTTCTCTTGTTGTCCGGACATGTTTTAGTGTTCAACTGAGGGTCTGTAAAGCCCTAACATAACCTAACCTAACCTAACATAACATAACACAAACATAACGTAACATAACATAACATAACATAACACAAATATGGGCCATAAACATAAATATCCAATGTAACATAACATAACATAACATAACATAACATAACGTAACATAACGTAACATAACATATTTTAACCTAACCTAAAACACACACACACACACACACACACACACACACACACACCCACCAAAAACCGCCCCTCTGTAATCCAGGGGCACCAACTGTGTCACGGCAGGATTACCAACCACGTTAATGAAACAACTACATCCCCAGCAGGCTTACCAACAGTGTCAGTAACGTAGGTGAGGTATTTTTAGGCAGGATTACCAACTGCATTTAGCAAGCACAGGTTATATTTTTCTCTCCCTAGCCAGGCGTGCCAACATGGTGAATAAAGCGACACCGGTAGTAATCTCAGTCAGGCTTACCAACATTGCTAGTAAATAAAGGCTATTAAACCTGCCAGACAGGCTTACCAACCTTGATATTGAATCCCGTAGGCCTGGGGACCATTTAGGGGCAATGTAGACACGGAAGTCGGCCATTTTTCCCAGCCAGGTCTACCAACCGTACCAGTAACTAACCAGACAGCCAGACATACCAACCCTACCAGTAACCAACCACACAGCCAGGTCTACCAACCCCAGCAAAGTCAATTAGGTGAGGAAACTCGTCAAAGTAGAGTTGTGTTGGGGAGTAAATTTGCTTGTATACGAGTTATTTAGCCACACTGAGTTAATTTCATTATAAGTTGGTCTTAGTTAACGGTGCTTAAGGAAGTTATTGTTGGAGTTAATACTGTAGTGTAAGTTACTCTGTGTGTGTGTGTGTCTGTGTGTGTGTGTGTGTGTGTGTGTGTGTGTGTGCGTGTGTGTGTGTGTGCGAAAAACTAAGATTCTTCCCCATTACCAACTTGAATTTTCTTTCTATATACTCCTTGTCTAGTTAGGTTAGGTTAGGTTAGGTTAGGTTAGGTTAGGTTGGGGCCCAGTAGAGATTAGGGCCTAATAGGACAAGGGACACAATCTCATCTCGACCGCCACAGTGTGACCTGACATGATTTTAATTCCCGCTTGACCTAGTTCAGGGGTCAATACCTATCAACTCAGCAGGGCGGGGCTTAAGGTGGGGGGGATGGGGCGTGATATCCCTGGACCCCACAAAACAGGGAACCCACAAAACAGGGACCCCACAAAATCGGGAACCCACAAAACAGGGACCCCACAAAACAGGGAATTCCCCACAAACAGGGATTCCACAAAACAGGGACCCACAAACAGGGGATCTGACAGCATGGATCTCCACACAAAACAAGGACCTCACAAAACAAGGATCTCCCATAAAAACAACAAGACCCGCTAAAACAAGGACCCCTACAAAACAAGGACTTACTGAAAACAAGGACCCCCTACAAAACAGAGCCCCCTACCAACCCAACTCTGGGCCACACAACAACTACAAAATAACAAAATTATGCTTATCTAAACACAATATTTATGTATATTGACAATGAATAGAATTTATAAGACTCTTGTCATTCATTAAACACACAAATAAACTTTAATATTGTCGTAAAGATGAAAAAATGTCGTAAGTGTAAAAAAATGTAAATAATGACTCAGTAATTTTTATGTTGGTCAATAATCTGGTTATGAAATATTAATGGTAGGGGGACCCATATAACACACACACACACACACACACACACACAC
This sequence comes from Homarus americanus, assembly GCF_018991925.1. Taxonomy (NCBI): domain Eukaryota; kingdom Metazoa; phylum Arthropoda; class Malacostraca; order Decapoda; family Nephropidae; genus Homarus; species Homarus americanus. The sequence continues at coordinate 463,946 of NW_024752480.1, forward strand.
ACACACACACACGCACGCGCACACACACACACACACACACACACACACACACACACACACACACACACACACACACACACACACACACACACACACACACACACACGTCTGTTCGCTCGCCTACAGTTTCTACTAAGGATCTCTCACGATACAACTATCTCAAAACATCCAGGGAGACACTACGAGACAGCTGAAGCAGGCGTGGGAGACGTGGACGAAGAAGGCGCGGCAGGCGTGGAGACGGGGTGGTGTAATATTGCGTTAGGCGAGGGACTGTTATTGCCAACGCTGTCTCTCCTTACTGCTCGTGCTGGCGGAGTTCAGAGGCGTTCTTTATCTCCGTGTGTGTGTGTGTGTGTGTGTGTCTGTGTAGTTGTATAAATATTATTAAAATTATTTAAATATTTCTCCTCCTCCTCCTCCTCTTCTTCTTCTTCCCCTACCTCCTTCCTGTTTCTGCCCTTCCTCCTTCCTCCTCCTCCTCCTCCCTCCTCCTCCTCGCGTCAAGCTTCACCGCCTCAGGAATGTAATTAACGTTCATGATTCCATTTTCCTCAACTTAGGTGAGACGGATTGCACATCTCTCTTTCCTTCCTGCCCACCTCCTGGCTCCTCCCCTGTCCTCCTCATCTCTCCTTCCTGCTCCACCTCTGCCCTCCCTGTCCCTCATTCTCTAGCCTTCCTGCCTCCACCCCTGCCCCTCCTGTCCTCCTTTCATTCTTCCTTTCCGCCCAATCTCATTCTCCCTGTCCTCCTTTCATTCTTCCTTCACCACCCCGCCTCCTCCTCTCATTCTCTGTTTCATGGCCCACCCTGCCCTCCCTGTCCTCTTCTTCTCAGCCCAACCAAATGTGAAAATTCGTACAATTCCGCCTTTCCGCTCGCCTGCTTCCTCTGCCCCGGCCCGCCCCACTCCGCCCCGCCCCGCCCCGCCCCGCCCCGCTAGATGGCCGGGAAACGCGTCAAAGTTCTTGATTTTAAGGAGATTATTATATCAGTAAGACCCGGGGAAGTGGAGCTTAACGGGGCGGGGCTTAATGGAGCGGGGCTTAATGGGGAGGGGCTTAAGAGGTGAGAGTTTAATGGGGAGGAGCTTAAGGATTGAGGGCTTAAAGGGTGGGGCTTACGGGAAGGGGTTAATGGAGGGGCTTAATGTGGCGGAGCTCAACGTGGCGGGGCTTAAAGGGGTGGGGACTTAAGGGGCGGAGCTCAACGGGGCGGAGATCAACGTGGCGGGGCTTAACGGGGCGGGACGGAGGTTATTGAGTAAGGTAATATAATCCAATTGAATATATATCTCATATCGTTAGCTGCTGGGAGGGAAGTATTGGTTACTTAGCTTTGAGAACCTCCCAGCTAACCCATCCAGCTAACTAGGTCTTGTTGTGACTCCTGGGGTGATGGTGTGGGTTTTAGCTGTTGAGGAAGCTGCCATCCAGAACCTCCCAGCTAACAAGGATATTCTGTGGTCACTGGGGTGGCTCTGCAAACTTTAGCTGTCTGTCAGAACCTCCCAGCTAACAAAGAACAGCTAAATAAGACTTACAACAACGCCTGGGGTGGTTTTGTAAAAGTTCTAGCTGTCTATCAGAACCCCTGGAGTAAGCCGTTCAACCTCTGACTGGGGAAGGAGGTGGGAAGGTTTTGCATATTCACACACGAGTCTTCTGATGGAACCCCAGAGGCCTTCGGGAGGGGAGGGGAGGAGGAGGAGGAAAGGGGGAGGAGGAAAAGGGGGGGAAGAGGGACAGAGACAGACGAAGAAGAGGAAGAGGAGGATGGAAGGAGGGAATGGGGTAAGGGGAGGAGGAAGACAGGGAAGAGAAGATATAAAAGAGGAGGAGGGGGAGAAGAGGAGAGATGAAGGAGAGTAGGGAGTAGAGAAGACATGGAAGAGGAGGAGGGGAGAAGAGGAGAGATGGAAGAGGAGGAGGGGGAGAAGAGGAGAGATGGAAGAGGAGGAGGGGAAGAGGAAAGATGGAGGAAGGGAAGAAGGAAATAGAAAGAGGTGGGGATGAGGAATACGTAAGAAGGAAGAGCTTGAGGGAGGATAAAGGAGGCAGGAAGAAGAGAGGAGAGAAAGGAGGATGAGGAGTGAGTTAGTGGAGCGACGTCACACAGACAGATAGACAGAATAGATACAGACACAAAAGAGACAGATAGACAGACAGACAGAGAGACAGATAGATTGACAGATAGACAGGCAGACAGACAGAAAGACTGATAGACAGGCAGACAGATAGACAGACAGACAGACAAACAGACAGACAGACAGACAGACAGATAGACAGACAGACAGACAGACAGACAGATATAATTTCTGATAACTACTGTTTATCGATTATAGATTTAGTCATTTTTTTGAGTCAAACTTATTAGAAACAATCTCTCTCTCAGATATACTTTAGGTTAGGGTCCATTAAACCCAGGGCCTATAATGACTTGGGACTCTTTGGGTTGGGGCCTATTAGGACTGGGGTCTATTAGGACTGGGGTCTATTAGGACTGGGGCCTATTAGGACTGGGGCCTATTAGGACTGGGGCCTATTAGGGATGCCAGTACAGGGGGGTGACAGGAGGTAGAAGGACATTTCTATGGGGCTAATACTCCTCCTCTTCCACAGAAACTTATTACGGAATAATTAACAAGAGCATAATTAAGGACAGCTGGTGGAAGACTAATTAACCATATTAATTAACGAGTATAATTAGCAGTCTTATGAGAACACAGGTTAAATGGGTAGTTGGATATCATTAGTAGATTTTTAAGGGGTGAGTTAATGGGGGTGTTGTGATCAGTATAAGGGAGTTAAGTGGGTTGTTAATGAAGGGGTTGTGGTCATTAAGGGGCAGTTTAAGGGGCTGTTAGAGAGGTTAATGGACTGGGTTGTAACTATTAGACCAGGGGGTTAATAATGGTTAGTATATTTATATATCTTTACCATCTACAAAAGTCAAACACAGAAAATGGAGAAAAAAATCCAATCAAGAATTTTACACCTGTCCACTTCCGTCCAGGTGTGTGTGTGTGTGTGTGTGTGTGTGTGTGTGTGTGTGTGTGTAAGGCCGATGACCTCCCTGTGACCGCTGGCATCATGAGAGGTCAACATCCCTCTCACCAGAACTGTTTTAAGTCGAGGTATGAGGTGAGGGGGAGAGGAGAGGGGTGAAGGGAGGGGTGAGGGGGAAGAGGTGAGAGGGATAGGAGAGGGGTGAAGGGAGAGGTGAGGAGGGAGAGGAGGAGAGGGTGAAGGGAGAGTTGAGGGGAAGAGGGGAGAGGGAGAGGAGAGGGGTGAAGGGGAGGAGGTGGGGAGGGGGGAGAGGAGAGGAGAGGAGAGGGGTGAAGGGAGAGGAGGAGGGAGAGGTGGGAGGGGGAGGAGAGGGGTGAAGGAGAGGTGAGGAGGGGAGAGGTGGGAGGGGGAGAGGAGAGGGGTGCATGAGAGGAGGAGGGAGAGGTAGGGAAGTGGTAGCAGTAGTGATGGTAGTAGTAAAATTAATGGTCGTAGTAATAGTAATGGTAGTGGTTCTCGGAGTAATGGTAGTAGCTGTAGTAGTATTAGTGGTAGTAGTAGTAGTCGTGGTGGTCGGCAGTAGTCGTGGTGGTCGATAGCAGGTAGTGGTAGTAGTCGTGACAGTCGTGGTAGTGGTAGTGGTAGTGGTAGTAGTCGTGATAGTCGTGGTAGTCGTGGTGGTCGTGGTAGTAGTCGTGTTAGTCGTTGTGGTCGTGGTGGGTGAAGTCGTGCGGTTCTATCCCTTGAGTACTCTTTTATCACGGAGATTAATGTACGACTGACCTATATTCTCTCTCTCTCTCTCTCTTCTTCTTCTTCTTCTTCTTCTTCTTCTTCTTCTTCATTTTGGCTAGTGGGCAGGCGTGGGCGGGGCGTGGGCGGGGCGTGGGTGGGGTAAAGTGTGTCAACTCAGCGTACATGAACACAAGAGATGGTTATAGCTGAAGGGCGGAGATTGTTGTTGACTCAGGGGGTAGATTGTGGCTGACTCCAATGGGGGGGTAGATTGTGGTTGACTCAGTGGGGGGGTAGATTGTGGTTGACTCAGTGGGGGGGTAGATTGTGGTTGACTCAGTGGGGGGGTAGATTGTGGTTGACTCAGTGGGGGAGGGGTAGATTGTGGTTGACTCAGAGGAGGAGAGATTGTGGTTGTGTCTAGATTCTTGTCTCGCTTTGTTTTCTCTAAGTGAAAGCGAGTCAAGTGTGCTTTCACTTTTGTCTCCTTTCTTCTTCTTCTTCTTCTTCTTCTTCTTCTTCTTCTTCTTCTTCTTCTTCTTCTTCTTCTTCTTCTTCTTCTTCTTCTTCTTCTTCTTCTTCTTCTTCTTCTCCTCCTCCTTCTCCTCCTCCTTCTCCTCTTCGTCTCTTTCCCTCCAGTGAAAAAAGAAAGAGGAGAAAGCATTGATTGAGTAATATCTATTTATATTTTATATTTTCATGGCCAGTGAAAGTAAAAGTGAAAGTATCTGACGTGAACTTTCTCTATATTGTGTTGTTGTGCTTTCTTTTGTCTTGATCTCTCTGGTGAAAGGAGGAAGTGAGGAAATTGTATTATTGAATATGTTAGTTTTTCCTCTTCCGTTGCCAGTGAAAGGTGAAAAGTGAAAGTGTGTGTATGTCAAAACTTTCTTTTTCTAGTCCTTTCTTTTTTTTTATCTAGCAAAAGAGTGAAAGCTAATATGAGTTTTTTTCTTCCCTGGTATTTATGTGATTATTTATCCGTCTGTCTGTTTGTGTATGTAATTATATATTTATTTACTGTATGTATGTATGTATGTATGTATGTATGTATGTATGTGTTGTACCCTGTATGTATGTATGCATGTATGTATGTATGTATGTATGTATGTATGTATGTATGTATGTATGTATGTATGTATGTGTTAAGGCCTGACATGGGTAAATGAAAGGGTAGGAAAGGGAGGGTAGGAGTAAGGGTGATAGGAGTAGGTGAGAGGGTAGGTAAGGGAGGGTAATGGGGAGGTAAGGGTGTAAGGGGGGGGGTCACCATCGCGTGTTACCATTAATTGATTTTAAGATTATTAATGGACCAAACTTGTCGATATTTAAGTGGGCTGTCTGCCTCTGACGTCACCAATATATATGTGTGTGTGTGTGTGTGTGTGTGTGTGTGTGTGTGTGTGTGTGTGATTAGAGATTTACAGTTCTCATTATATACACACCTGCTCAGAAGATTAGCTGTTCATCACTAAAATGGGCTTTCATTATCATCATCATCATCATCATCATCACTATCACTGCCACTCACCACCACCACACACCACCACCACCACCACCACCACCACCACAGCCTAATATAAAATTAAGGCACTAAGGGGGTAAGGGGGATATAATACCCATAATGGTGTTTCTCTTTTGTGTCTCATCATTTTTATATTTTTTAATCCATTTTCTGTCTCTCTCCTCCGTTTGTTTGAGGCTGTGTTCTTGTTTGTGCTTTTTGTTTGTTTTATCTCGTGTGTTAATGTGTGTGTGTGTGTGTGTGTGTGTGTGTGTGTGTGTGTGTGTGTGTGTGTGTGTGTGTGTGTTTAGGCTCTCACACAGTAGCGGCAAATTTTAATGGCGTCTCTTAAGAAATTTTCCCAATGGATATTTCTGGTTGACTTCTATTCGCTAACAACAATGACAGTAAACATTCTAGTACGACAGGTATAAACATTAGGGTAGGTTAGGGGTTAGGTTAGGTTAAGTTAGATTAGGTTAGGTTAGGTTAGGTTAGGTTAAGTTAGGTTAGGTTAGGTTAGGTTAGGTTAGGTTAGTTTTTACAAAGGTCATCTTGGCCTTTTCTTCCTAACTAACAAAGGTTGAACTCTTACAATGGTACTTTCTTCAACACTTACAATGACATTTTTGACACTTACAAATGTTGAACACTTACAATGGTACTTTCTCCAACATTTACAATGGCACTTTTTTCATCACTTACACTGGCACTTTCTTCGTCACTTTGAATGCTCCAACACTTACAATGACATTCTCTTTATCACTTACACTGCTCCAACAGTTTACAATGACACTCTCTTTATCACTTACAATGCTCCAACACTATACAATGACACTCTCTTTATCACTTACAATGCTCCAATACAATGGTACCAGGTGACATGTGCAGAGTGAGTGTCAGCTCTTAAGTGTATTTCCTCCTGACGTATCAAGGACTGCTGACATTCTCTGCCCGACCTCCGCCCCTCAATCTAATTATCTCTCGCTGGACCAGAGTCTCTTAGATTCTTACGTGAGATAGTCTCTTATCTCTCGTTGGGTCTCTTAGTCTCTTGGTGTCGTGCGTGAGAGATTTTGGATTTGTTTATCTTATGGGTGTTAAAATTTCTATGCTTTTATTTACCTAAGCTTCAAGAGTCTCAAGCTTAAGTTAGGTTAGGTTAGGTTAGTTAGGGTTTATAACCTTGAGTGACCTTCAGCTTTAAGCTTTACTCTTCAGGAAACCACATAAGTTCTCAGCTTTTAATGTCCAGTTTTATCTACCAGGTGTGGCTGTGCCTCACCTGTGTGTGTGTGTGTGTGTGTGTGTGTGTGTGTGTGTGTACAGATGCTTAGCATGACCACCTGTGAGCCGCCCTGAGGCGTAGGTGTGTGTGCAGGTGTGTGCATGTGTCTGTTTTATCAGAGGATATCAGCTCTCTCTCAGGTGTCGTGCGATACTAACAAGTGACGTCGGAGGTACAGACAGGTATGCTAATCAATACACCTCACGCACCTGACTCTTGACCCATATTGTGTCTACCTGGCCACCTAACTCACCTAAGCCCAGGTGTGTGTGTGTACTGTGTTAATTAGCAGGTGTAGGTGAGTGTAGGGGGATACTGACAGGTGTAGGGAAGGTGTGTGTAGGTGTGTAGTGTGTTAATTAGCACGTGTAAGATAAGTGTGGTGCGACAATTTTGGTGTGGATTAGATGAGGTCCGTGTCTGGCTCACCTTAATTAGCCCGCCAGGTGAGTGTAGGTGGTGTTGACAGGTGTAGAGAAAGGGTGGTGTACAGTAGGTGAAAGTGTGTATAGTGTGTTAATTAGCAGGTGTTCAAGTCATGGGTGTAGGTGAACTGTGTTGGAAATATGTACAAATTCAGATATACACACACACACACACACACACACACACACACACACTAACTTACACATATCCATACGTATTTATACACACATGCATACATAAATAAATACAAATGCACTCACTCCAAGAGACCGACACACACACACACACACACACACACACTCGCACACGCACACACACACACACACGAGGGTCAGCTAGGCATTTTGAACAAGTTTATGTGACCAGAGGAACATTTACACGTGGAGACGAACCAATACTGGGCGGAGGAGGAGGGCGGTGGAGGGAGGAAGAGGGCGGAGGAGGGCGGAGGAGGGGGAGGAAGAGGGCGAGAGAGGGCGGAGGAGGGAGGAAGAGGGAGGGAAAAAAGACGGAAGAACGGTAGGGAAGGGAGGAAGAGGAGGAGGGATGATAATGAGCGGAAAGGCGGTAGGAGGGCGGAAGGAGGGCGGGAAAGTCGAGGGCGGACAGTGGCCATCATTTATAACTAATGGTCGGATTTTCACCACTAAAATTTGATCCAACTAAATTTTCACCAACATAATTTTGTCCAGTAGAATTCTTACCAACAGAATATTATCCAGCAGTATTTTGTCCAGCATTATTTTGTCTAGCGGTATTTTTCCATCATATTTTGTCCAATTGTATTTTGTCCAGCAGTAGGCAGGTGATATATGGGGCCTGGAATGAATATATTATGGGTAATGGTCGTCGGAAATTCGCTGGGGAGACGCAAATTGAGGTCAACGCATGTGTGTGTGTGTGTGTGTGTGTGTGTGTGTGTATGTGTGTGTGTGTATGTGTGCTCGTAAGTCAATTTCTGTCGTAGGTGAGGTGGATGGAAGAGCAACGACCAATCAGGGTTAAGGAGAATGTCAGTAACCAATCAAAGGCCTAAAGATGGGGGGTGACAAAAACCAATCACAGCTAAGGAGAATGTCAGTGACGAATCAGGTGCTAGGAAAGAGGAGGGAGGAAGTGAGCTCGTCAGAACAGCCACAGGTGAAGTTGGCGTCACTCATATAGGATGCAAATAGTGTTTTTTCTCATGTTGTGGTTTTTTGATGTTTCTAACTAAATTACGCCATTAACCGTTAAGAAATTTTAATGGCGTTTTCTTTAGTGATTATGCTAATTAGTTAAGTGATGTAAAATTACCAGTGAACGACAGAAACGACGATGTTTTACGATATAAATAAAGAAGTCAACTGGGAGTTTTAAACGCCATTACGTGACACAGGTGAGTAATAGCCGACGGGTGTTTGATTAAGAGCGTCCAATTTTATTTAAATTTTTGGTTGATTTGTTGATATTGCAGGTATCTGTCCCCCCTCCCGAGGCTTTTGATGATGATAATTAGCGATGATAATTACGATGGTTTGTGTTTAGTGTGATAATTATGAGTATTGTAATGATGATTATAATAATATTAGTGATGGTGTGTGTGTGAGGAAGGTCAGCTGAGAGTAGACCAACTTTAAGGCTCTTCCCGGTCTGACCTGCCTGAGAGAGAGAGAGATAACAGTAACACACTATCTCTCTACTATTTCCCTCATTCACTCAATAAATATAATCCAACCCAAATTATCATACGAGTTATTGCATCTCTCAGCTTAAACTTGGGATAATATCGAATTATATGAATAATTCCTCTTAATCCGTCAATACAAATCCATTTCTCTCGCCTTTAAGATAAGTAACAGGATTAACACTTTATTCTCCTATAATCTCTCTTCTATAACCTTCTAAGAAATGTCAATGGTCAAATTATCACGTAATAACTATGGTAATTATTTTAAAGTGTTATAAGTCGGATTATTGATTGAAATAATAATAATAATAATAATAATAATAATAATAATAATAATAATAATAATAATAATAATAATAATAAACTCACTTCAGGTCCACAAACCTCGTGTCTAAGTGGCCGGATTATCAAATAATTCATGCCTCATCTGGCCGACGTGATCCAAGGAGCCAGATAATTCATAATTCCTATTCCAATTATATCCTCCTGCCATTCCAAGCCAGCAGATTATTACATCATTCCCATTCCCAACTTTTATCATCCCATTCCAAGTTTTTTCCTCTTATATTACCAATTATCTGGATTATCGCTTTACATATTCCCATTCCAACTTTGACTATCTACCATATATGGGGGATTTCAATGGATTCCCATCTCATTCCCATTCCTAGTTGCAACGCTATCTACCTCGTGGTCTTTTGATGTCTGGAGGTAGTGTGTGTTGTGTGTGTGTGTAGAGAGAGAGAGGAGAGAGAGGGGAGGGTAGAATATGAGAGCTAGAGGAGAGAGGGAGAGGCGTGCAGCGAGAGGGAGGGTGAGAGTGTAAGAGCTGGAAGGAGAGGGGGGAGAGGGAAGGAGGGTGTGAGAGGGAAGGAGAGGTGTGAGGATGGGAAAGATTGTTGGATACAAACTTGTGAAAGAGTACTCCTGCGTGATGGTTGACTACTACTACTATTACTAACATCACCACCACTACTACCACTACTATCAACACCACTACCAATCCATTAATACTACCACTACTACCACTACTACCACCACAGGCAAATAAATTACATTAACTGTACTAATTACTCTCCCGCTATAAATTATAGGCCCATACACACACTCTCTCTCTCTCTCTCTCTCTCTCTCTCTCTCTCTCTCTCTCTCTCTATGCATCTATCTCTGAAGAGCCATAAGCAAAGTGTGTGTGTGTTGTGTGCTTGTGTGTGTGCTTGTGTGTGTGTGTGTGTGTGTGTGTGTGTGTGTGTGTGTGTGTGTGTGTGTGTGTGTGTGTGTGTGTGTGTGTGTGTGTGTGTGTGTGTAGTCAGTAAGAGGTGTACACACAAGCACCACCACCATCGCCCACATTTACAATAAAGGAGATATATCTTGTCTCTTTCCCTGGTCTCTCTCTCTCTCTCTCTCTGTCTCTCATGACTTGAACGTGTTCTCTTTACACCCAAAAATCCTCCTTCTTTTTCTTTCTTTTCTTCTTCTTTCTTCTTCTTTCTTCTTCTTTTCTCCTCTCCTCTTCTTCTCTCCTCCCCCAGTATAGCGCTTTCTGTACAGTCGTTTTTCCTCGTTTACTGACAAGACCAAAATATTTCTGCGGGATCCATGTCTCGTATACCTCCTGAGTATACCTCCTTCCCTTTAAAGTATACCTCCCTGAGTATACCTCCTGCCCCTAGTATACCCTCCTGCCCCTAGTATACCTCCCACTCTAGTATACCCCACTCTATACCCCACCTCTAAAGTATACCTCCTGAGTATACCTCCTGCCCCTAGATACCTCCCACCTCAAGCATACCTCCCAGAGCACACCTCCACCCCCAAAGATAATTCCCTGAGCATACCCCTGCCCCAGCACCCCTCCCTCAAGTATACCTCCCTGAGTATACCTCCCGCCCCTAGTATACCTCCTGCCCCTAGTATACCTCCCACCTCTAGTATACCTCCCACCTTAGTTACCTCCCACCTAGTATACCTCCCACCTCAAGATACCTCCCTGAGTATACCTCCTGCCCCTAGTATACCTCCTGCCCCTAGTATACCTCCCACCCCAGTATACCTCCCACCTCTAGTATACCTCCCACCTCTAAAGTATACCCTCCTGAGTATACCTCCTGCCCCTAGTATACCTCCCACTCAAGCATACCTCCTGAGTATACCTCCTGCCCCAAAGTATACCTCCTGAGCATACCTCCCACCTCTAAAGTATACCTCCTTGAGTATACCTCCTGCCCTAGTATAACTCCCTACCTCTAGTATACCTCCCATATACCTCCTACCCTCTAAAGTATACCTCCTGAGTATACCTCTACCCCAAAGTATACCGAGTATACCTCCTACCCTCTAAAGTATACCTCCTCCTCCTTGAGTATACCGCTACTCGTGTCCCGTATCACGCTGTGTCTGGCGAGTCCTCTGGGTATACTGCACCATCTAAAATTCCTGATATATCCTGCCATTTTTTTCCTAGTATATCCTTCAGGTATATTACACGCCCCTGAAATTGTGGCTACCTGGGCATGACTTGAATATACCATGATGGCCTGAAAGTGAAGCTCACCTGTGGGACTGAAACACCTGTTGGCTTCGTTTTAGTCCCCTTGTTATTTTCAAGGGCATGGGTACACCTGTCTGACCACACCTGTATGTGCCCCCGAAAGCTAATTAATCTACCCCTCTCCATCTTGTTGACCTAAAAATACCTGTCCATCTTACCTGCAATGCCCCGAAATTTGTCTCTCAACCTTGTCCTGTCTCATAACACTAACCTGGCCAGAAATATCTCTCCTCCTCCCCCTCCCCCTCCCCCATCCCACTCCACTCCACTCCCATCTCTCCCGGACCAATTCTTTCCCATCGCCCTTTCCCACCCAAGACAAAATACCTGTTCATCTCACCTGAAATTGCGTCTACCTGTGGAGAGAGAGAGAGAGGAGAGAGAGAGAGAGAGAGAGAGAGAGAGAGGCCAGGTGTCCCCCCGGCTTTACTGTTCCCACGGTGTCTATCCCGTCCCTCTCACCTGTCCGTCACTCTCACCACACCACGCCCCTCTCACCACACCACGTCCCTCTCACCACACCACGTCCCTCTCACCACACCACACGCCCCTCTCACCACACCACGCCCCTCTCACCACACCACGCCCCCCTCTCACCACACCACGTCCCTCCCCACCACACCACGTCCTCTCCACCACACCACGCCCCTTTCACCACACCACGCCCCTCTCACCACACCACGTCCCTCTCACCACACCACGTCCCCACCACACCACGTTCCCTTCTCACCACACCACGTCCCACTCACCTGACGAACACAATCTGTCCTCCCACCTGTCTCCTGCCGCTGCTAATAACGAGATTAAAATGACGTGTAAGTGTTGGTACAGGTGTGTGTGTGTGTGTGTGTGTGTGTGTGTGTGTGTGTGTGTGTGTGGTGTGTGTGTGTGTGTGTGTGTCCGCACGCCTGCCAAAATGTCACCACTCACACACACACACACACCTGAAGACCGAAACTCAGGTAACTGCGTCATTACTTCCGCCAGGTAGAACTTCACTCTCTCCCCTCCGTCTCCTCTGCCCCCACTGTCACAACCTTCCTCCACGCCCACCACGCCCTACCATGCCTTCACGCCCCCCACACCCCTACGCCTTCCCAAATGAGAGTGACAGGAAAGTGACAGGTGAGAGGGAGGTAGAGCTGATCACTGTGGCCTTGGTGCTGCCCAGGGAGAGGGGAGGAAGTGGAGAGGATAAGGAGAGAGAGAGAGAGAGAGAGAGAGAGAGAGAGATAAAACCACCACCACTACTACCACTACTACCACCACCACTACCACTACCACCACTACCACCACTACCACTCACTATCACCACTACCACCACTACCACCACTACTACCACACTACCACCACTACCCACCACTATCACCACTACCACCACTACCACCACTCACCCCTCTCTAATGCTATTCACAGGATCACAAACACCGTGAAATATATCGTCAGTTGGTGTTTGTTTCAGAGGCGTTACTGGCATGAGTTGCTGTCACTATGGTGGGCACTGTGCAGTATGCCCCCCCTCTGGTGCCTCGATGTAATGGGTAGAGGTGTTTTAACGAAGGGTTTTAATGGGGAAGGGGGCTGTTACCTGGTGAATGGGGTTTAATGGGAAGAGGTGGTTTAACGAGGGTTTAATGGGGGGAAGGGCTGTTACCTGGTGAATGGGGTTTAATGGAAGAGGTGGTTTAACGAAGGGTTTTAATGGGGAGGGGCTGTTATGAATGGGGGTTTAATGGGTAGAGGTGGTTTAACGAAGGGGTTTTAATGGGGAAGGGGTGTTACCTGGTGAATGGGGGTTTAATGGGTAGAGGTGGTTTAACGAAGGGGTTTTAATGGGGGGAAGGGGCTGTTACCTGGTGAATGGGGGTTTAATGGGTAGAGGTGGTTTAAGTGGTTTGTTTTTTGTTTGTTTGTTTTGTTGTGATTGATTGTTTATTCTGGTTTATGTTGATGTGTATTTTGGGGTTTGTTTGTCTTTCTTCTTCTTTCTTCTTTCTTCTTCTTCTTTCTTCTTCTTCTTCTGTACCTATCACCTGTGTGGAGTATTCCAACCTTTTATCAATATTCTGTCTCTATTCTCCTTTCAACTCTGACCTTTCATCCTCTCTCTCTTTTTTCTCTCTCTCTCTCTCTCTCCTCTCTCCCCCGTTATGCCTTCCTTCCTAGTTATTCCAAATCATTATCTCTCTTCTCTTCTTCTCGTTTACTTCTCCTTCTCTGTCTCCTTCATTCTTACAACCTTTATTTCTTATCTCCTTCCTCTCTTATCAATTTATTCCCTCCTACCATCTTTATTGTCTCCTCCTCCGTCTCCTCCTACCTTGTTTACTTCGTTTATTGCCTTGTTTTATCTTCCTCTCTCTTTGTTTACACTCTTCTCTCACTTTCCTCCTCTTCCCTCTCACTTCCCTCACCTCTTCATTTCTCCTTTTCCCCTTTATAGATAGACAGACAGACAGATAGACAGACAGACAGACAGACAGATAGATAGATAGATAGATAGATAGATAGATAGATAGATAGATAGATAGATAGACATATTCTTTTATTCTCTCCCCCTTTTCCCTGCTTTATCATCTCGTCTTTTTTACTTCCTTCTACACTCCTCCCTTGTTTGATCTTCCCCCTGTTTACTCTCCTCCTCTTTTCCTCCCTCTTTTCCCTCTCTTTCTCCCTCTTTTCTTCCTCTCTCTCTCTCTCTCTCTCTCTCTCTCTCTCTCTCTCTCTCTCTCTCCTCTCTCATCGCCTACACTTCAAGCACTACTAAGTCATCAGAGAAAACAGGCTGTACCACCATGATTGACGCCACTTTCCTCTCCTGTACCAATTTCAAAACACGTCCTTATCAGCGTCCATCATGGCACCTCCTGACCCTCTCCTGGCACTCCTCCTGACCCTCTCATGGCACTCCTGGCACTCCTCCTGGACTCCACTGACCTCCTCCTGCACTCTCCCTTACCCTCCTCTGGCACCCCTGGCACTCCTCCTGCCTCTCCTTACCCCTCCTCCTGGCACCCCTTGGCACTCCTCCTGCCTCCCTTACCCTCCTCCTGGCACCTTGGCACTCCTCCTGCACTCTCCCTTACCCTCCTCCTGGCACCCCTTGGCACTCCTCCTGCCTCTCCCTTACCCTCCTCCTGGCACCCTTGGCACTCCTCCTGCATCTCCTTACCCTCCTCCTGGCACCTTGGCACTCCTCCTGCACTCTCCCTCCACTCCTCCTGGCACTTTGGCACTCCTCCTGCCTCTCCTTACCCTCCTCCCGGCTTGGCACTCCTCCTGCACTCTCCTTACCCCTCCTCCTGGCACCCCTGGCACTCCTCCTGGCACTCTCCTTACCCTCCTCCTGGCACCCTTGGCCTCCTCCTGCACTCTCCCTTACCCTCCTCCTGGCACCCTTGGCACTCCTCCTCACTCTCCTTACCCTCCTCCTGGCACCCAGCACTCCTCCTGCCTCTCCTTACCTCCCTCCTCCTGGCACCCTTGGCACTCCTCCTGCACTCTCCCTTACCCTCCTCCTGGCACCCCTTGGCACTCCTCTGCACTCTCCCTTACCCTCCTCCTGGCTTGCCTCCTCCTGGCACTCCCTTACCCTCCTCCTGGCACCAGCACTCCTCTGGCCTCTCCCTTCCCTCCTCCTGACACCCCTTGGCACTCCTCCTGGCACTCTCCCTTACCCCCTCCTGACCCTTGCCACTCCTCCTGCACTCTCCCTTACCCTCCTCCTGGCACCCCTTGGCTCCTCCTGGCACTCTCCCTTACCCTCCTCCTGACACCCCTTGGCCTCCTCCTGGCCTCTCCTACCCTCCTCCTGACACCCCTTGGCACTCCTCCTGCACTCTCCTTACCCTCCTCCTGGCTCCCTTGGCACTCCTCCTGCACTCTCCCTTACCTCCCCTCCTGACACCCTTGGCACTCCTCCTGCACTCTCCTTACCTCCTCCTGGCACCCTTAGCACTCCTCCCACCTCCCTTACCCTCCTCCTGACACCTTGGCACTCCTCCTGCACTCTCCCATCCTCCTCCTGGCACCTTAGCACTCCTCCTGCCTCTCCCTTACCTTCCTCCTGGCACCCCTTGGCCCTCCTGGCCTCTCCCCTCCTCCTGACACCCCTACCCTCCATTACAAAACTGTTATTATCTACTAATATATTTATATTAATTTCATTTCATACACAATTATTATACACCAATTATAATACACTAATTTATATACACCAATTATAATACACCAATTATTATACACCAATTATATACAATTATATTCACCAATTATTATACACCATTATACCAATTATTATACCAATTATTATACACCATTATTATACACAATTATTATTCACCACAATTATTATACACCAATTATTATACACAATTATTATACACAATTATTATTCACCAATTATTATACACCAATTATTATACACCAATTATTATACTTCTTCAATTATTATACACCAATTATTATATACCAATTATTATTCACTAATTATTATACCAATTATTATACACAATTATTATACACCAATTATTATACACCAATTATTATACACCAATTATTATACACCAATTATTATTCACCAATTATTATACACCAATTATTATTCACCAATTATTATCAATTATTCACCAATTATTATTCACCAATTATTATACACCAATCATTATTCATGTTCTTCACCCAGGTATCACAATATTACTAGCTTCTCTGACACGAGTTTGTAGCCGCCCGGAGTCGACCACAGTGCAACTTAACCCGCGAGAAATTTGCGATGTAGATTACCTTAGAGCCGCTGATTAGGGAGGAGGTGAGGGGGCAGGGTTGTGGAGAGGAGGGGGAGAGGTTTAATTAGGTTCCAGAGAATTAGTTTCGTCTGTTTGTAGTTTTAAGATTATATAATTTGTTGGTTTCTCTCTCTCTCTCTCTCTCTTCAAAGCACTTATTTACACACATACAACCACTAAATCATCTTCACACACACACACACACACACACACAGACACACATACACAAACAGATAAATATTGTGTGTAAACTCCACCACCTGGTTTACCTGTCTTAATTAAATGTAAACTTTCCCAGGTAGATTGATGCTTTTACCTGGTTTAAATGAGAGACACAAGTGATTCTTTAGGTTCATGTTTTGTTTTGTGTGTGTGTGTGTGTGTGTGTGTGCTGTGTGTGTGTGTGTGTGTGTGTTTTTGTGTTTGTAATTATCTGGTATGTCTGTCATCCTCTTCTCCTCCTCCTCCTCCTCCTCCTCCTCCTCCTCCTCCTCCTCCTCCTCCTCCTCCTCCTCCTCCTCTTCATCCTCCTCCTCCTCCTCCTCCTCCTCATCCTCCTCCTCCCTCCTCCTCCTCCTCCCTCATCTCTCACAACATTCTCAAGAACTCGTTGACCGCATGCAATAAACCTGACGTAGTTATATGCCCAAGAGACCTCATTAAACTTTTCTGATGGGGTCGTGACCTTTTAGTAATTGGTCGGTGGTTATTTTGTGTTTCAGATTATCCGTGTGTGTGTGTTTGTCTGTGTGTGTGTGTGTGTGTGTGTCTGTGTGTGTGTGTGTGTGTGTGTGTGTGAAAATACTATACAACTACTACTACTACTACTACTACTACTAATAATATATATATAATATAATAATAATAATAATATAATATATATATATAATATTAATAATAAATATTTAGTGATGAAAATTAACTACACACACACACACACACACACACACACACACACACACACACACACACACACACACAACACACACACACACACACACACACACACACACACACACACACACACACACACACACACACACACACACACACACACACACACACACACACACACACACACACACACACACACACACACACATATAATAGCGTCAAGCTTCGTAATTACCCACCTCAATCTCAGGCCTTGACAGCTTCATATATTCGAAGCCTCACTAATACCGCTTCGATACAGTGATGGGTCTGTGATGTACCTGACACTTAAGCTGACGTAATCGAAGCTTTGATAATTAATTAAGCTTCGATTCAAGAGTCAGTTGAAAGATACACACACACACACACACACACACACACACACACACACACACACACACACACACACACACACACACACACACTCAGCATAAACGAAATAGTAATAACATGTCACCAACAACATTACGATGGTGTCGTGTTTAAGCTGAAGTTAAGCTTCTAGTTTAAGCTGTTATTCATTCTTTGCTTTCTCTTTAGTCATTCTATTTTAAGCTTTCTATGTTCTTAGCTTTCTTTAGCTCTTTATTAAATGATGTCTCTTTTGTCTTTGCAGGTAAGCGTGGTCATGGAAGGTCAGGTCAGGTCAGGTCATTCAGCAGTAACAGCAGGTAAGGTCAGGTCAGCTCATAGAGTAGATAAAGTGAGGTCAGGAGATCGTTCAGCAATAACAGCACCATCAGCAGCATTTTAACAGCAGGGTCAAGTCAGGTCAGGTCATATCTCTCCTGATGTATGAATCAACCATTGTATTATGTATCATTGTCCGTTATGTATTATGGTCCGTTACGTATTATGATCCGTTATGTATTATGGTCCGTTATGTATCATTGTCCGTTATGTATTATGGTCCGTTATGTATCATTGTCCGTTATGTATTATGGTCCGCCTATGCTCCATTATGTATTATGATCCATTAAGAGTTCTTGTCCGCTATGTATTATGTATCATTGTCCATTATGTATTATGGTCCGTTATGTATTATGTATGCAGCCGTGATGTTGGTGGTACAGAGATACATACTTTATACACATCCTGCCAGTGATACATATTGTATACGTGTCGTGTATATCCTCTCTGTAGGCTGTATTACCCTGTGTATATTTTTTTTATTGCTGATGCTGAAATGTGTGTGTGTGTGTGTGTGTGTTTATACTCTCTCTCTCTCTCTCTCTCTCTCTCTCTCTCATGGGTACAGATGCAGTGTTTGACCTGACCCAGTCGTTGACCTCGTGTTTGTGGTCGTTTTAGGGGTCGTTACTTGTTTATGTCGCCACAATTGCATCCCTCCGTGTGTGTGTGTTTGTGTGTGTGTGTGTGTGTGTGTGTGAGAGAGAGGTCACAGGTCACAGCCTTATAGGTCACGCTGGTATTATAAAAGTCATTATCCGTTTATCCGACCCGTATCCGGGCCTTAACTGACCCGGAACTAATAGATCCATTTATTGCTGCAGGAAGCCACAGTATAACATCCGTTGCTGTTAATTTCATGCTCCCTGCTGTAAAATGCTCCCTGCTGTCATTGCCATGCTCAGTGCTGTAAAATACCACCCTTCCCTCTCCCTCCCTGTTTCCCACCCCTCCCTCTCTCTCTCTCCATCTCCCTCTCCTCTCTCACGCCCCTCCTCTTTCCCCTACTGCTGTAAACTTGACTGCCGCTGTTCTCTCTCCCCTCGTGGCATTTAATGTATGCTGCTGTTATATATGTGTGTGTGTGTGTGTGTGTGTGTGTGTGTGTGTGTGTGTTTTGCTCCCCAGTACTTCTCTCTCTCTTCTCCCCCACCTTCTCCCTCATACACCAATTGCAAAAATCACAGAATTTAAAGGTCGTGACAGTGAATTAATTGTTGTGTTTTTATGTGTGTGTGTGTGTGTGTGTGTGTGTGTGTGTGTGTGTGTGTGTGTGTGTGTGTGTGTGTGTGCTGTAAATCTCATTTCTGTCTGTCTAGAATACCAATAGCTCTGAAACTATTATTTTCTCAAACTTTTATTTCATTTCATTTCAAAAATATAAATTGATTGGAAACTACGATGACAAAAATACCAAGCTGATAATTTGTGATTTTTTGGGGGGATTAAATAGAAATTGATTTAAAACTATTATATTTTTTTCGTAACATTTAATTTATATATTTTAATAATTATTTCAGATTAATATTTTGGTTGTTGATAATTCGTACCATAATTGTCCTAATCTGTGTCAAGCCGCCATGAAATGTGTCAAAATATGCCATAATCCGTGTCGAAATACAGTATGAATTAATATGACAGAAGGTATGGAGGTATGACAGACAGGTATGACAGACAGGTATGACAGACAGGTATGACAGACAGGTATGACAGACAGGTATGACAGACAGGTATGACAGACAGGTATGACAGACAGGTAAGACAGACAGGTGGGACAGACAGGTATGACAGACAGGTATGACAGACAGGTATGACAGACAGGTATGACAGACAGGTATGACAGACAGGTATGACAGACAGGTATGAAAGGGACAGACAGGTATGAGACAGGTATGACAGACAGGTATGACAGACAGGTATGACAGACAGGTATACAGGTATGACAGACAGGTATGAGACAGGTATGAGACAGGTATGACAGACAGGTATGATACAGATGGTATGAGACAGGTATGGAGACAGGTATGACAGACAGGTATGACAGACAGGTATGACAGACAGGTATGACAGACAGGTATGAGACAGGTATGAGACAGGTATGACAGACAGGTATGAGACAGGTATGACAGACAGCATGAATGGTATAGGTATGAGGTAGAGACAGGTATGACAGACAGGTATGACAGACAGGTATGACAGTATTAATAGCATAATTTTCTGTTTTTCGTGGATGTAAATTTTTAAACTTTCATTAATTTTTGTGTCGTAATTGTTGTCGAAGGAGAGAGAGAGAGAGAGAAAAGAGAGAGAGAGAGAGAGAGAGAGAGAGAGAGAGAGGCCACGTACACACTCCAGTTCATTAGAGTTAGGCCTTGACGTGTGTGTGTGTGTCTGTGTGTACCATACCTCTCCTTAATTACACACAATCCCTCTAAGGTCCTTTGATCTAGAGATAGGTTCACTAGTCTCTTCTCTCTGTTTGGAAATTAGAGAAACTCATTTTTTGATGGGGAAGGTATGATTAAATTAGGCATCATCTGAGCCATCTCAGTAGGGCAGCCACCTCTGTAGGGCAGCCAACTCTAGTTAAGGGCAACCACCTAAGTTAAGGGCAGCCACCTACCACCTAAAAGCGTCAGGTGTTGAGGAAGGGGAGGAAAAATATGTCTTAACCATTTAACTATTCATGGCTGTTTTAATTGGGCCATTCCCAGGGCATTAATTATTTAGCCCATTTAATTACGAGGGTGGGGAGCGGGCGGCCAAGTGGGTGGTGGGCGGCCAAGTGAGTGTGTGTGGTGGTTGATGGGTGTGTGTTGTGGGGAGTGGGTGTGTGAGGTGGGTGGTGAGTGTGTGAGGTGGGTGGTTGGTGTTAGGTGGGTGTGGTGGGTGGTGGGTGTTTGACGTGGGTCGAGGGTGGGCGGAATGGATGACTTGGGGTTTTATGGGCACATTAGTTATTTTGGGATCTCTCCTCAATATACACCATCATGTTTCTCACCCCCTCCCCAATCACACTCTTGAGAAACATCCATAACTCGGGTCTATTTACAACTCCCTCAGTTAGTATTTCTGTCTTTTTCAGCTATATTTCTCACTTAAATCTAATATATTTCCTTTAACAATTGTGTGTGTGTGTGTGTGTGTGTGTGTGTGTGTGTGTGTGTGTGTGTGTGTGTGTGTGTGTGTGTGTGTGTGTGTGTGTGTGTGTGTGTGTGTGTGTGTGTGTGTCTGTGTGTGTGTGTGTGTGTGTGTGTGTCTGTGTGTGTGTGTGTGTGTGTGTGTGTGTGTGTGTGTCTGTATGTGTGTGTGTGTGTGTGTGTGTCTGTGTGTGTGTGTGTGTGTGTGTGTGTGTGTGTGTGTGTGTGTGTGTGTGTGTGTGTGTGTGTGTGTGTGTGTGTGTGTGTGTCTGTGTGTGTGTGTGTGTGTGTGTGTGTGTGTGTGTGTGTGTGTGTGTGTGTGTGTGTGTGTGTGTGTGTGTGTGTGTGTGTGTGTGTGTGTGTCTGTGTGTGTGTGTGTGTGTGTGTGTGTGTGTGTGTGTGTGTGTGTGTGTGTGTGTGTGTGTGTGTGTGTGTGTGTCTGTGTGTGTCTGTGTGTGTGTGTGTGTGTGTGTGTGTGTGTGTGTGTGTGTGTGTGTGTGTGTGTGTGTGTGTCTGTGTGTGTGTGTGTGTGTGTGTGTGTGTGTGTGTGTGTGTACTCTCTCTGTGACAGGACAGACTGGCAGAGAGGGGAAAATGAGTAACACAGACAAACAGACAGACACACACATATGGACACACACACTGAACAGACAGACAGACACATACACAGACAGTCACACACACAAAGAGCACATACACAGACAGACACAGACAAGACAGACACACACACAGGCAGACACACACACATATAGAACACACAGGGACACACACACACACAGACAGACAGACACATACAGACAGCCAGTCACACACACAAAGGACAGGCACATACACACAGACACACACAGACAGACAGGCACATACACAGACACAGACAGACAGGAACACACAGACAGACACACACTACACAGACAGACACAGGGACACACACACAAACAGACACACACAGACAGACAGGCACATACAGGGATACAGGCAGACAGACACACACAGGCAGACACACACATACACAGACAGTCACACACACAAAGACAGTACATACACAGACACACACACAGGGACACACACAGACAGACAGACATACACAGACAGACAGACACATACACAGACAGACAGACACATACACAGACACAGACAGGCACATACACAGACACAGACAGTCACACACACACAAAGACAGGCACATACACAGACAGACACACACACAGGCAGACACACACACACAGACCCACACAGGACACACACACAGACAGACAGACATACACAGACAGTCACACACACACAGGCACATACACACAGACAGACACACACAGACAGACAGGCACATACACAGACACAGACAGACAGACACACACACAGACAGACACACACACATACACAGACAGACACAGGGACACACACACAAACAGACACACACACAGACAGACAGGCACATACACAGACACAGACAGACAGACACACACAGGCAGACACACACACAGACACAGACAGCACACTCAAAGACAGGCACATACACAGACACACACAGGGACACACACACACAGACAGACAGACACATACACAGACAGACAGACACATACACAGACAGACAGACACATACACAGACAGACAGCACACAGACACAGACAGTCACACACACAAAGACAGGCACATACACAGACAGACACAGACACAGACAGACAGGCACATACACAGACACAGACAGACAGACACACACAGGCAGACACACACACATACACAGACAGTCACACACACACAGACAGACACACACACAGACAGACACACACACACATACAAACACACACACACACACAGACACACACACACAGACACACACACATGCAGACACACACACTGCAGACACACACACACAGACAGACACACACACACATAAAAACACACACACAGACAGACACACACACAGACAGACACACACACAGACAGACACACACACAGACAGACACCAGCAGACACACACACACATACAGACACACACATACAGACACACACACACATACAGACACACACACAGACAGACAGAAGGACAGACACGGAGACACTATGTTGAAATTCAGATCCCTAATTTGCATACGGGTAAGTGAATATGTTCATTTACTAATAATATACATAATTATATATACACACTCTGTCTCTTTGTCAGGCAGCATCACAGCGTCAACTAAAGATAAAACTTCCCTCTTTTAGCACCACGAGTGAGACAACCAGAGAGAGAGAGAGAGAGAGAGAGATAAGGGAGAGAGAGAGAGAGAGAGAGAGAGAGAGAGAGAGAGAGAGAGAGAGAGAGAGAGAGATGAGGGAGATAGAGAGAAATAGTTGAGAGATAGACATAGAGATATAAAGATAATTGAGAAAGAGAGAGAGAGAGAGATAGTTAAGAGACACTATGTTTAAGTTCAAAGACTAATTTGTATACGATTCAGAGACTACAAGCTGAACCAGAGAGCCAAAATAGTGTGATTATGAGATTATGTGTTTGTTTTGGCTGTGTGTGTGTGTGTGTGTGTGTGTGTGTGTGTGTGTGTGTGTGTGTGTATGTATGTATGTATGTATGTACGCACGTCTCAGTATATAAACACATACGCGTGAACGTGTATTGATTCCTTCCGAGCGTCCGTGCGTGTGTGTGTCCAGTAATTTTTCTCTGCGGTGTAAAATGCCTATGCGTACGTGTGTGTGTGTGTGTGTGTGGCTGTGAATGTTTAACCCCCTGGTCCTATTTCATTCATAAAAGACTTCAGTTCATGCCAGGTAAGAATGTACAGTACCTCGAAGAATGATTACCTGACTAATTACCTTGATATCTACCTGGTTGTCAGAATGAACTGCTTCTTATATTCTTAATTATTATTATTTTTTATTATTATGCTTCATTAACGTTAATTTGGGTGATAAAGATTAATTAGCCTGATTAATTGTTTTTTTTTATGCCGCATCACCACAAGAATGAATTGTGTGTGTGTGTGTGTCTATGTATGTATGTATGTACGTATGTATATAAATGACATCATCAAACACGTGCTTTTGTTTACATTCGATGAGGCAGATGGATATGACGTCATACACAAACCATCAGCTGATTTGTGACGTACCCAACCCTCCTTCCTAACACTAAAGCATTAAATCATAGTGCAGTTATATAAGTACAATACAATTACACTATATAAAATAAATATAACCCAGAATAATATAACCCTCCAGGTGAAGCGAGACAGTATGTGTATCAATGTGTGCGTATAGTTCCCTCATACTTCATACACTCACGTTATCTTCACACACACTCACATTCACAAACTCTCTAAAACTCACACTACTCTCACACACACACTCTCACATTCACTCTACCCCTACACTCTTACACTCACACTACCCTCACACACTCACACACACTCATACTGTTATCTGTGTCGGGTCTCATTAGTGTGACGGGACAGGTCTCTCTCTCTCTCTCATTCGGTTCTCGTCCTAGTTAGGTTAGGTTAGATTACATTACATTACATATTATTTGGTTAGGTTAGGTTTGGTTAAGCAAGGTCATGCTAGGTCAAGTTAAATAAGGTCAAGTTCTATTAAATCCGGGTTGAGGTACGGAAATAAGTAACCCCCCCTCGAGGGTTATAGGTCATCCACAACACGACACGACAGTAAACAATGACTCGCATTTAAGGTTTACTGGGTGACCCTGAACTAACGAGTACTATGTGACCCTGATTTAACGAGAAGGCTTCTATTAGTGGTTGAGTAAGAGGTGAGAGACAGGTGAGGGGTCCTGTGTGTGTGTGTGTGTGTGTGTGTGTGTGTGTGTGTGTGTGTGTGTGTGTGTGTGTGTGTGTGTGTGTGTGTGTGTGTGTGTGTGTGTGTGTGTGTGTGTGTGTGTGTGTGTGTGTGTGTGTGTTTGTGTGTGTGTGTGTGTGTGTTGTTTGTGTGTGTGTGTGTGTGTGTGTGTGTTGTGTGTGTGTGTGTGTGTGTGTGTGTGTGTGTGTGTGTGTGTGTGTGTGTGTGTGTGTGTGTGGTCTGCAATTAGGGGGACAATAAGACAGTTTTATTTACCCTCAGTTGCAGTTATTTATTCTTCAAGGTGAATTAAACTCGAGGAGTGTTTGGCGGTGTGAAGTTGACTCTCTCTCACAGGGGGATGGTAACGCCTAATTGTGGTGGTGGTGGTTGATGTGTTTTTAATTACGACCACTACCACGCTACCAAGAAGACACGGGAGGGGCTATATTGTGGTTGTAGTCTGGTAGTAGTGGTGTGGTAGTGGTGGTGTGGTGGTGTGGTAGCGTCTGTCTATCCCTCTCTATCTCTATCTCTAAAGGTTGTCTCGCTCTATCCCTAAGTAAGTTATGCCAATTACATCTCATAATGGGAGAGAACATTAGTATAACAGTGAGAGATAGTGAGATATTCCTCAACAGAGAGAGAGAGAGAGAGAGAGAGAGGGGGGGAGAGAGAGAGAGAGAGAGAGAGAGAGAGAGAGAGAGAGAGAGAGAGGTGTGTGTTAAAGATAATGAAATGTGGGTTGTAATCACCGTAGACTTATGTGATGATGGAATGTTTCGATGAATAATAATAATAATAATAATAATAATAATAATAATAATAAAATAATAATAAATAATAATAATAATAATAATAATAATAATAATAATAATAATAATAATAATAGAAGTAGTAATGATAGCAATGGTAATAGAACAACAACAACTACAACAATAAAACAACAACAACAACACCAAACAGCCCACACACATTATTAAACCACACACCACAACAGAGTCCAGCTGGCAGCGTGTCGTGCAGCTGCCTGAGGTGAGCGGTACAACGTGTGACCAACAACGATAAATAACTCATAACACGTCTGGCAGCTGAGTCATACTTAAGGCACTCCCAAGACAACTAACTAACTTCCGGTTGGTTAGGTTATGGTTAGGTTAGGTTAGGTTATGGTATGTTAAGGTAGGTTAATATCTTAATTCATAGTACCTCTCTAAGACCCCAGGGGCCTCGACTCCATCAATCACGCCAAATAAATGTGTTTCTCTGATTTATTCAACCAACTTTGATAGAGTTAGCTCACTCGCCTCGCTTTTCATCTGCAACTTTGCAATTTACGGCTTGTGAGCTGAGAGGAGCGAGTTTGTCTGCATTACCCGGGTATAAATTGCCCACCGACATCCGAGGCTTGCAAGGTGTAGCCGTTCTCCTTGTGTTGCATTGAAGAGGGTTGGATAAGAGACCTGATGTTGCAAGGTGTTTGTTGCAAGGTTGTTGACACGGTTTGTTGCAAAGTTATAGACATGGAAGCCTCTTGTTGCAAGCATATTCAAAGGATAGCTGCATTGGGCCTGGTTATAGCGAACGCAGCAGTTCCTTGTTGCAAGGTTATAGGCCCCCCCAGCTTCCTGTATGTTGCAAGGCTATTGACAGGGTAGTTTCTTGTTGCAAGGTTAATGGCACAGCAGTTAGAGGGACATTGCAGGGTTGTTTGAAAGTTGCAAGGTTGTTGATACTGTATGTTGCATAGTTTTATACCAGCTTGTAACTTTCACACACACACACACACACACACACACACACACACACACACGTCGGGTCAACACGAGGCGGAAAAACTGAAATGAAACCCGGAATAATGTTTAGAACAAAATTACTGAAAAAGTTTTGAATTGTGTCCATCCTGTTCATACGAAAACACGAACTCCAAAAAGTACGTCTGTGATATGTAACTGTAAATTGTGTCCTGTACCGTGTCTCTACTAAATTGACCCATTTTTACGCATATTAATCCTCTATAAACTCCGTATGATAGTCAGAGATACGCCATGAGTGTTGGATTTGCCAATCATATCCCAGAATGATGACGGAGGGTGCACTCATTGGCTGGGAGGACTGTGCTGGTGGGGGACACATGGAAGTCTCCTTAGTTGATCATACTAGCTGCTCTCTCAACCAATCACAACTCAGATAGCAGTAGCCCAGGGTTATGATAGGCTTAAGAGTCAACTGCCTGACGTCATCTGTGAGTAATATAAAGGTACAGTATATTTAAAGGGGAAAATCTATGGAATCGTATTCATTAGTAATATTTACTTAATTTTTACACCTGTAATTAATTAACGTGTAAGGTAAAGGTAGAAATAATTATGTATTGTCGGTAAAGAAACTGATTATTTGTATATTATTATTATTATTATTATTATTATTATTATTATTATTATTATTATTATTATTATTATTATTATTATTATTATTATTATTATTATTATTATTATTTTATTATTATTATTATTATTATTATTATTATTATTATTATTATTATTATTATTATTATTATTATTATTATTATTATTATTATTATTTTATTATTATTATTATTATTATTATTATTATTATTATGAGGAGAGACAGACACACACACAAACAAACATTAAAACAAACACACAGACAAACAGGTAGAGAAATACAGACAAACAAATACACAAGTAAAGACAGACAGCCAGACAGACAGACAGACAGACAGACAGACAGACAGCCAGACAGACAGACAGACAGACAGACAGACAGACAGACAGACAGAACCCACTCCACAACAGCATCCTCAAGACTGCTAATGAGGAGGTAATAAAGCATGTTAGAGTGACATCATTAACTACCATCTGGAGTTATTAAGGAGCAAGAGTTGACACCTCCTCTCACCTTCTAATGACCCAGTTTGTCTCTTAATAACTCCCCTTCAATCGCTAATTACCTCGTTAACCCATTTCAAGATTTTCCTCCAATATTCTGTCAAGGTCGTTAGATTAATTATTTTTTTCAAGATTAATTATTTTTCGAAATTAATTATTTTTCAAGATTAATTATTTTCAAGAATAATTTTTTTCAGATTAATTATTTTCTCTAAGATTAATTATTGTTCTCGTAAGATAAAAAGGTGAATATTGTGTACCTAATTAGTGTACTTAATAATAATGAGAGTAATTAACGTGTAGGTATGACTGATCTTAAGTTAGGTTAGATTAGGTTAAGTTAGGTTAAGTTAGGTTAGGTTAGGTTAGATTGTGGACGATGTTAATGTTAAGAATATTATGTTACATACAAACATACATACATACATACATACATACATCCGTACATAAATACACACAGACAGACATATATATCTAAACAAACACACACACACACACACACTCACACACACACACACACACACACACACATATATATATAAAAACATCTACCCTTCATTTTCTGCGTTAATCTACCTCTTCAATGACACGGACTAACACACATTCAGACAAATGGGTCACTCACATACACACACGCACACACACGCACATACACGCGATTCGAATCCAGAGGAATGTGAATCAATGCGGCCTCACGCTATTGAACCATTAACACACACACACACACACACACACACACACACACACACACACACACACACACACATACACATATCATCTCTCCTTCCTTAAACTCACCTACACACCCCTTCTCCCCACGCCCACAACACCCCCCAGCACACAAGCCAACCTCACTACTCTCTGTCACCTGACCCTAAAGTACCTCCAGAAGAGTCGTCCCGTGTTCGGTGCCATCCATAATAGATCCAGTGCCCTACATGCTCTTATACAGCCATTGATTTCCATTGATTTTATATGATCGGTCTGTTTCTGAGGGTCTGTGCTCGGTTGGTCGGTCCGGTTCAAAGGTGTATAGCGAAATAATGGGGTGTATAGCAGAAGGATATGTGTATATAGCGAAGTGGGGTATGTAAGGTGTGTATAGCAAGTGGGGGGTGTGTATAGCGGTGTGGGTGTATACGTATAGCGATGTGTGGGTGTATAGCGTAGCTAGCACTTAACCTTGCGTGTGTGTGTGTGTAAGAGAGAGAGAGAGAGAGAGACATAGAAGGAAAAGAAAAGAAAGATGATCCACACAGACAGAGAGAGAGAGACAGACAAATAGAAGGAGCGAGAAAGAGGAATAAAGACAGACAAACTAACAGATAAAGAGAGAAAAGAGAGAGAAGAGAGAGACCACCACCTTTGCGTGTTACCTGTCCTAATGATTTTCTATGACAAGGTGTTAGCGGTGGAGGGAGGAGGGGTAGGAGGTGTGCCATAGTAGCGAAATAATGGTGCAACGTTCGATAATGGCGTCGATGGGACATTAAGTGGATAAGGATGGCTTTAATGGATCCTTTGTGTTGATGGGGTTAAAGTCGTCAAGATAAGGTGGATGGGGTATGAGGTGTTAGGGGGTGATAATGGCGGGGGTGGAGATGGTGTTTAATGGTGCTTAAGGGTGAGTTGGAGAAAGGTGTTGTTGTTGCATGGGGTTTTTGTCATCACCATCATCATCATCATCATCATCATCATCATCATCATCATTATCATCATCATCACTACCAACACAACTACCACTACTATGACTATTACTATCATCACCACCATCACCACCACTACCATCACCACCACCACCACCACCATAATCACCACCACTACCACCATCACTACCACCATTACCACCACCACCACTCACCACCACCACCACCACCACCACCACACCACCACCACCACTCACCACCACCACCCTACCACCATCACCACTACTACTACCAACCACCACCACCACCACCACTACCTGTATACCTGTTATCAATGTTTCAGGTAAGTTAAACAAAGTCCTGAGATCAACACCTGGACCCATACCTCCAGGGATTGGTTGACAGCGCCACCAATCTGTCCCCCGTCAACCTAACACCAAAGACACACGTTCGATAGTGTGTGTGTGTGTGTGTGTGTGTGTGTGTGTGTGTGTGTGTGAGAGTGACAGAGATAAAGAGAGAGTGTGTGTGTTTGTGTGTGGTGTGGTGATTTGGGGCCCAGTCCTCATAGGCCCCACGCTACCTAACCTAACGGACCCTTATCCTACCATCAGTATTGTGGCTCCAGTGGCTTATGTGTCCCCCTGACGGTGCCAAGGTTATCTCACTCAGGTGTTGACAGTATATATACAGGTGATAATGAAGGAAGGGAGGGAGAGGGAGGGAGAGAGAGGGGTAGAGGGAGGGAGAGAGAGGGGGAGGGAAGGAGGAAGGAAGGCAGACAGACGGACGGATGGACGGGAGTAGAACGGTAACATCCGCCTAACATAACGAAGAGTGTGTAGCTGTGAATTAATTAGCCAATGTGAGAGTGAGTTACCTGTGGCTCTATTAGTATCTGTGTTTTGATTGGCCAACACCTGCCTCTCCTGACCTGGTGTATGTTGCGTGAATTCGTCAAATATTCTCTCCTTCTCTCTCCTCCTCTTCCTTCTTCATCCCTTCTCCTCTTCCATCTTCTTCTCTCCTCCTCCATCTTCTTCTCTCCTCCTCTTCTCTTTTTTTTCATTTATTTCCTTATCTACCTCTTCCCCTCCTCTTTTCCTTCCCCCCTCCCTCTACCGTCCTCTCTCGCATCTCTCCTCCCTTCTTCCCCTTTCCTCTCGCTCCATCCTTCCTCTCCCCCCTCCTCCTCCCTCCCTTCTTCTCTCTCCCCTTCTCCCTCCCCCCTTCTCCCCTCCCTCCCTTCTTCCTCTCCCCCCCTTCTCCCCCTCCTCCCCTTCTTCCTCTCCCCTTCTCTCCCTCTCCCCTTCTCCCCCCCTCCTCCCTTCTCCTCCCCCCTTCTCCCTCTCCCCTTCTCCCCCCTCCTCCCTTCTTCCTCTCCCCCTTCTCCCTCTCCCCCTTCTCCCCCTCCCCTCCTTCTTCCCTCTCCCCCTTCTCCCCTTCCCCCTCCACTTCTTCCCTCTCCCCTTCCTCTCCCTCCTCCCTTCTTCTCTCCCCTGCCTCCCCTCCTTCTCTCCCCTCCCCTCCCTTCTTCCCTCTCCCCCTTCTCCCCTCCCTCCTTCTCCCCCTCCATCCTTTCTCCCTCCTCTTCCTTCCTCCCCCTTCTCCCCCTCCCTCCCTTCTTCCTCTCCCCCTTCCTCTCCCTCCCCCAAATAATAATAATAGTCAAAAACATTAAATATTCATAAGCTCAAGTGCTTTACAACAGAATCTTGGTGCTCAGCCCTGTGTTACTTTTATGTTAAGTGAGTGTTAGTGAGATTAAGTTGAGTTAGATTAGGTCCTACACCCTCTCCACACACACACACACACACACACACACACACACACACACAGACGCACACACACACACAGACACACACACATACGCACAAACGCACACGCTAAATAAGTGGGTCACGACCTGTCTTGTTAACTCACTACACACAGGTACTGACTCAGGTGTGCAGTAAAAGGTTACCTGAAGGGCAGTGTTGGGTGTAGCTAATTAATGACTCACTGACTACCTAACTATTCTATGTAAGTTAGGTTAGGTTAGGCTACGGTTAGGTTACGTTACGTTACGTTAAATTAAGGTTAGGTTAGGTTAGGTTAGGTAACGCTATGGTAGGTGAGGCTACAGGTGTGTTCTGGGCAGGAGGATATAATTAACCATCGCCCTGGCATGACTTAACACCTGCCTCAAGTGCAGTGTAGTTACCTGGCCTCGTCACCCTGTGTGTTTTTATATGTGTTTCTTGCTGTTAAGTGCACTTATTACTGCTGCGGCACTACACTGTCTGACGCAGAGTGTGTGTGTGTGTGTGTGTGTTATAACACATACACACCGTCATGATCCCCTTACCTTTGTCTCGGCTCATCCAGGTATATTACATCACCTGTGTTATCTCTCTCTCTCTCTCTCTCTCTCTCTCTCTCTCTCTCTCTCTCTCTACCTGCGTCTGTGTTATTATTCCCCGCCGTACATAACAAACTCACTCGTTTATAGGTCAGACGCGCCCTAGTCCTAATGGGCCCTCAAGTCAGCCAAGGGCCCTATTATAAGTACCCATCACGACTGGGGTCTAATAGGGCTGGGGTCTTAAACACACATTCCAGACCCCTACACATACACACTTGACAACAGATCATCCGTGTCTATCTGTCTGTCTGTCTGTGAACTCATACAAACACCCAGACTGACGCCACAGACACGCGTAGGCAACACAGACACGCCTAACAACAGACAACTGCCGTGACTGTCAGAGGCCGTTGTCATGCGGCAGCGGCGTCAGCTTGTCATGCCATGCCACCTGGGTCATCCATCTTCCGGAATGAACACAAATTTACACACACGGACGCAGCACCGGACCGGACTTTTTTTGTTGAAACGATGGAATTGGGTTAAGTTCGAGTAGGGTTAGGTTAGATTAGGTTAGAGTAGGGTTGGGTTAGGTTAGGTTAGAGTAGGGTTAGGTTAGATTAGGTTAGAGTACGGTTGGGTTAGGTTAGGTTAAAGTAGGGTTGGGTTAGATTAGGTTAGAGTAGGGTTGGGTTAGGTTAGGTTAAAGTAGGGTTGGGTTAGATTAGAGTAGCTTCAGGTTGGGTTGGGTTAGGTTAGAGTAGGGTTGGGTTAGGTTAGGTTTGGTTAGAGTAGGGTTGGGTTAGGTTAGAGCAGGGTTAGGTTAGGTTAGGTTAAAGTAGGGTTGGGTTAGGTTAGAGTAGCTCAAGTTGGGTTGGGTTGGGTTAGAGTAGGGTTGGGTTAGGTTCCAACAAGGTTAAAATTTGGTTAAGAAATGGTGGGTAGATTTTGGTAGATTATTATTATTATTATTATTATTATTATTATTATTATTATTATTATTATTATTATTATTATTATTATTATGACCACAAGGCCCGTGTAGATCATTATTTACCTCCTGTAGTGATATACGGCGTTCGTGCAAGCGAGAGTCGACGAACAAGTCAATCGGATTCATATCCTTCACTGTCTGGCTGATTACAGGCTTCCTACAGGCTAAGTATCTCGTAGGGGGCAGACTGACGGACAGATGGACGGACGGATACAGGTACAGACAGTGAGATGTGTACGTAAATGCGCTCATTCTTTATACACACATACACACACATACACACAACATTCCACACACACACACACACACACACACACACACACCAATCAGTAAATATACCATTTGACCTGGGCCTGTATAATAACAATAACAATAATTAACTCTGGCAACTCTACGTCACCTGTCCCAATTCGACCAATCATTGCGCGAGTTGAGTTGCCAGTTTCTCTATTTATTCACCTTTGTCTCCCTCGTCCCGGTGTTAATTAGGGAAAGTCTTGTTGTGCTTTGAGTTTTGACACCGTGGTTGGCAAGGTTGTCATATTTGTGTCATTGGTGTCATATTGTCGTCGTGAGTCATGTTTGTCATATGTGTGTGTGTGTGGCATGTTTGTGTCAAAATGATGTCATGTGTGTGTGTGTGTGTGTGTGTGTGTGTTGTGGCATGTTTGTGTCAAAATGATGTCATGTGTGTGTGTTTGAGTCGTATATGTGTTATTTATGTCATGTTTGTGTCATTTGTGTCATATATGTCACATTACACCATATGACACGGTATGACGCGATAAATTTAATGACACCCACAAAATCGCTAAATTTAACCTTACTTACTACCACCGTCGCTTAAATTAAATATTAGTCTCATAAAAATCGCTAAATTCCTCATATTAATCCTACCGAACCAGGAAGTATAAGCGATCGATTCTGAGGTAAATTCCGCTTAATTTCTCCTCCGCTAAGTTGGTAACACTGGCCCCTACTAAACAAAAAATTCGCTACATATGTCAACTCATCCCCCGCTAAGTTGGTAACACTCCCCATCCCCCTAACCTCCAGCTGACTGTATAATTTTGTTGCATTCCTCCGCTAACTTGGTAACAATTTCGCTATATTCGTCAACTCCCTCGCTAAGTTGGTAACGCTGTCCCCAACAAATAAAAAGTCGCTATATATGTCAAGTCGTCCTCCGCTAAGTTGGTAACACTGGCCCCAGTTGACCATATAAACATAAGATTATATCAGCTGTCGTGTATATGAACCATTTTCTGAGTTTTATGGAGCTATGGTACTGCAAGGAGGATGGTCAGGGGGAAGGTCAGGGGGGAGGTCAGGAGAAGGTCAGGGGGGTCAGGGAGGTCAGGGGAAGGTCAGGGGAGGTCAGGGGAGGTCAGAGGTCAGGGGGAGGTCAGGGGAGGAAGGTCAGTCGGGGAGGTCAGGGGAAGGTCAGGGGGAGGTCAGGGGGAAGGTCAGGGGAAGGTCAGGGGGAAGGTCAGGGGGAGGTCAGGGGAGGTCGGGAGGGCAGGAGGAAGGTCAGGAAGGGCATAAAACAGGTTATTGGAGGTTATGCTTGTATTAAAACACCAAACACCCTGGTGTGTGTGTGTGTGTGTGTCTGTCTGTCGGTCTGTGTACATTTGGTTTGTTTCGACATAAATTTTTAATAACCATCAAAATCGTAATATATATATATATATATATATATATATATATATATATATATATATATATATATATATATATATATATATATATATATATGTATGTATGTATGTATGTATGTACAGTATGTATGGATGTATGTATGTATGTATTTATGTATGTATGTATGTATGTATGTATATATGTATGTATGTATGTATGTAAGTTTGAAACACTGTACACACCAACATGAAGGCACTGTGTAAACACTCCACACACTGTTGGCCTTACATCACACAATACCAATATGTCGTCGTGATCCAAACTCTTCAAACGGGCCATAACGGGGAAGATATTCTGTGTTTGTTTGTGTTTTATGTGTGGCTGAATTAAGGAGATTTTGTTTACTGTGACGGGCGTCGAGTTGACTCGTGTTTTACTGCCAATAAAATAACACTTATGGCTCCAGCGTCCATAGCCGCTTCACTGTGTGTGTGTGTGTGTGTGTGTGTGTGTGTGTGTGTGTGTGTCCGCGATCTAACAGGAGAGCGGTAAGAGGTCAAAAGCTCAAACGTCTAGGTATCTCTCTCTCTCTCTCTCTCTCTCTCTCTCTCTCTCACACACACACACACACACACACACACACATACCACACACACACACACAGAAAACCGTACAGCTGGTGATCCACTTTGTCAAGAACGTTCCTCTGGCAGAAACTCTCGAGATGGCAAGGTACGATAATTTCTCAAAATACAGAGGAAAGATATGCTATTTACAGCGAAGAAAGACGATATATTTAGCGAGAGAATCTGCTAACTTTGAGCGGAATGGGAGTGAAGATGATTTTTAGTGCTGATAAGAGGAGGAAGACATGAGGGGGAAAGATGATATACTGTATGTTGATGAGAGGAAGGAAGGAAGGAAGGAAGGAAGGAAGGAAGGAAGGAAGGAAGGAAGGAAGGAAGGTAGTAAGGAAGGTCAGAAGTTGTCTAGTAAGAGAAAGAAATTAACAGCAAGGTAAAAGAGGGTATTTTCAGTGAGCGCTTGATGCCAACACCGTCGTCTTGACCAGCTGGGCGGCACGCGATCACCTGGCGTTTATATTCACCCAAAATTATAACCCCTATATTTACTAATTGGCAACTTTGATACAATAGAGAGTGCCGGGTTTTTTTTTTTTAATTTACGTCCATAAAATAACAACTTTCTGGGTAAAATAGATATATGAATAATAAATAGACAATTGGTGGAAATAATCACAAAACATCGCATGTGTCTGCTTCTCGACCAATCACAGGGCTTCTTAAGATAACATGTTTGGAGTATGTGCTTTTCTTGACCAATCACACGCCTCGTAGCCACCACAAGTCCGGGGTTCTAATTGGTGATTGGCACCTCTTAAGTGTTGCTGAGTTTCTACGATTTTTCAAGATTAGTGGTATGTGTGTGTGTGTGTGTGTGTGTGTGTGTGTGTGTGTGTGTGTGTGTGTGTGTGTGTGTGTGTGTGTGTGTGTGTGTGTGTGTGTGTGTGTGTGTGTGTGTGTGGATCAGTTTGCGTGTTGTTTTCGCCATCGTGTCTATAACTCTTTAAAGAGAGAGAGAGAGAGAGAGAGAGAGAGAGAGAAGAGAGAAGAGAGAGAGAGAGAGGAGTACTTCACACACAATACAGGATTCTGTCTGTCTGTACAGCTTGGCAGTTAATGAAGAATTATCGTGTTTGTTGACGGAAACTTTCCTGCATGTGTGTGTGTGTGTTTGTGTGTGTGTGTGTGTGTGTGTGTGTGTGTGTGTGTGTGTGTGTGTGTGTGTGTGTGTGTGTTAGGGTTGAAAGGATACATTAACTATTCGTGAATTATCTTTTACAACTAAACCGACGATTAATATTTTAGTATATACTGTAAACTTACCCCCAAAAATATTGTATTCATCTTTTTTTATATTTGTTTGTTTGTTTTTTTCGTGTATCGTTCAAGTTTCAAATGCGTTTTATCTATAATAATTTGGTCTTTTGTTTTCTAGTATTTATATAGGATCGCTTTTTATCTTTGTCTCGTCTTTATTTCATGTATTGTACCTGAATTAACCGCGTTTTATCCATGTATTGTACCTGTTTCAGTCATGTATCAAACACGTTTTCTCTATGAATTAAATCTTATTCGTGTAATTTACCTGTATTGATCGTGTAAACAGTCGAGTTTGATCCATAAATCGATTTCGTTCCGTCTGTGTGTTGTACCTGTATCGGTCATGTTTCTTTCGCGTGTCATACTTGTTCCTTGAGGACCACCTTACTGGACCTTCATCTCTTATCTTGGTCCTCAGAGGCCGCCTTAATAGGGTAGTTAGTGGAGGTGATGGCACTGAGAGGCGTAGTGACCTGGTTACCTGCCCTCACCTTCCCCTGCTTAATGTTCCATCTTCTTTTTACTTCATCCGTCTTAAGTAATAGCTCAGTCTTCGAGTATTACTTCAGCCATCATAAGTAATATCTCAGTCTTCGAGTATTACTTCAGCCATCATAAGTAATAGCTCAGTCTTCGAGTATTACTTCAGCCATCATAAGTAATAGCTCAGTCTTCGAGTATTACTTCAGCCATCATAAGTAATAGCTCAGTCTTCGAGTATTACTTCAGCCATCATAAGTAATATCTCAGTCTTCGAGTATTACTTCAGCCATCATAAGTAATATCTCAGTCTTCGAGTATTACTTCAGCCATCATAAGTAATAGCTCAGTCTTCGAGTATTACTTCAGCCATCATAAAATAGCTCAGTCTTCGAGTATTACTTCAACCATCTTAAGTAATAGCTCAGTCTTCGAGTATTACTTCAGCCATCATAAGTAATAGCTCAGTCTTCGAGTATTACTTCAGCCATCATAAGTAATAGCTCAGTCTTCGAGTATTACTTCAGCCATCATAAGTAATATCTCAGTCTTTGAGTATTACTTCAACCATCTTAAGTAATAGCTCAGTCTTCGAGTATTACTTCAGCCATCATAAGTAATAGCTCAGTCTTCGAGTATTACTTCAGCCATCATAAGTAATATCTCAGTCTTCGAGTATTACTTCAGCCATCATAAGTAATAGCTCAGTCTTCGAGTATTACTTCAGCCATCATAAGTAATAGCTCAGTCTTCGAGTATTACTTCAGCCATCATAAGTAATATCTCAGTCTTCGAGTATTACTTCAGCCATCATAAGTAATAGCTCAGTCTTCGAGTATTACTTCAGCCATCATAAGTAATATCTCAGTCTTCGAGTATTACTTCAGCCATCATAAGTAATAGCTCAGTCTTCGAGTATTACTTCAGCCATCATAAGTAATATCTCAGTCTTCGAGTATTACTTCAGCCATCATAAGTAATAGCTCAGTCTTCGAGTATTACTTCAGCCATCATAAGTAATAGCTCAATCTTCGAGTATTACTTCAGCCATCTTAAGAAATAGCTCAATCACTCCTATGTATAATTATCTTAGTCCAACCTAACATTAACCTAACCTAACCTAAAGATTGATGTTCGTATTACTCGCACTTAAACGGAGGTCTGTTTGGTCTGGGGCCCATGAGAACTGTCCCCATTAGATAAGAGCCCATTAGACCACGAGCCCATTAGTACTGGGGCCCATTAAACCAGAGGCCATCATACCTGGGCCCCATTAGAACTAGTCCCCATTAGACCAAAGGCTATCATACCTGTGGCCCATTAGATCTGGGGCCCATTTAACCAGGGGCTCATTAGAGCAGGGTGTGCCCATTTGATCTTTTGCCAATTACATTCAGGTTCCATTTAAACATTAACGTGCGTGAGGTAATTTAATTAATAAAGGCCTCTCTCACCTCTACCTGGTCACCTTAATTACAGGTGAGGGAGGGAGCGAGTTAATCTACATTTTTATTATTTTTATTTTGGCTCTGTGTTGATGTGGCGATGAAGTGCTGTTGTTTGTTTGTTTGTTTGGTGTTGTTGTTGTTGTTTTTATTGTTGTAGTTGTTGTTGTTCTATTACCATTGCTATCATTACTACTTCTATTATTATTATTATTATTATTATTATTATTATTATTATTATTATTATTATTATTATTATTATTATTATTATTATTATTATTATTATTATTATTATTATTATTATTATTATTATTATTATTATTATTATTATTATTATTATTATTATTATTATTATTATTATTATTATTATTATTATTATTATTATTATTATTATTATTATTATTATTATTATTATTATTAAATTTATTATTATTATTAAATTTATTAATATTTTTGTTATTATTATTATTATTATTATTCACCGAAACATTGCTATCATTACAAAAGTCTACGGTGATCCACACATTTCACTATCTTTAACAAACCACATTCTCTCTCTATCTCTCTCTCTCTCTCTCTCTCTCTCTCTCTCTCTCTCTCTCTCTCTCTCTCTCTCTCTCTCTCTCTCTCTCTCTCTCTCTCTCTCAGTATTCCCTGGAGCTTCTCTCATGTCTCTTGTTTTTTTCAGAAGGAAGAATTAATCAGCCTCATATTAGCCAAAGGTTCAATACGATATTTTCCTCATCCCAGGGAAAGACATTTTGTTATTGTTGTTGTTCTCCGAGGAAAAATGTAAACAAAAGGAGCTTGTAAATGAGTGTCTTTGTTGTAAATAGTTGTTGTTGTAAATGATGTCTTTGGTGTAAACTTTGTGTTATTGTTGTAAATGATTTTTTTTTTGTCAGGTATTATAAATTTTCATTTTTGTGTGTTTTTTGGTAAATTTTATTCTTGGTGTAAATATCGTTTTCTTGTTGTAAATACCAACTAAAAATCGTTGGTAAATTATGAAGTAAACATACATATTAACTCCTACGTAAATATCAATACCCCTAAAATTAATTCCTTCGTCCATGTAAATAAGTAAAGCATTTCACGACCAAATTCATATTCCAATTAATTTTCCCTGCAGTTAATTATACATAATCCTGGCCTGATGTGATGTAATATTTAAAGAAACGGAAAATATTATTGTCCTTTAATATAATCGTAAATCATACTTTGAAACATACCAGGAAAGTGATTTAGAAACATTCCTAAGCTGAGTATTTTATCGAAAGTTAATTAATTTATCGAAAGTTAATTAAGTTATCGTAAGTTAATTCATTTATCGTAAGTTAGGATGAGAGAGGGTAAGTAACTGGATGACTTGAGGTAAATATAGATATGGATTCTTAACACACACACACACACACACACACACACACACACACACACACACACACAGACCTACCTGCCTACCCCTCCACAGACACACACACACGCACAGACCAACATGAACAATATATATATATACACACAACTCCCAGACTAGAAACAGCATAATAAAATAAAGCAAGTCTCCCAGGTAGCAGCAGGGAGCAGCAGGGAGCAGCAAGGAGCAGCAGGAAGCAATTGGCGTGATGGTCCCGGAACATTGCCCGAATCTTAAATTTTTGTGAGAAAGGGAAATTTTGGTTCGTCTAAGAAGAAGAAAAAAAAAGTGGACTATTATTTTTGTTTATGAAAATAGATAGCTAGATAGATAGATAGATAGATAGATAGATAGATAGATAGATAGTATTTGGTTTAAGATAGTGAAATGTGGGTTGTAGATACCGTAGACTATTTTATTGATTGTTGGGGAAACTGCTGCGAATAGTCATAATAATAATAATAATAATAATAATAAATGCGCTGGTGGTGGTAGTCGTTCACCTGTCCAATGATTCCCTCTAGCTTCCCTCCATCTCCCCTCCTTCCATCCATCTCCCCCCTCCCCTTCCATCCATCTCCCACCCCACCTTCTCTCCATCTTCCCTCCATCTCTCCCCCCCCTTGGTGGTGTCGTCTGGACCTGCCCTTTCACACGGAACAATATAATAACGATGAATTTAGCCGAAAATATAAACAAATTGGCATTTCTCTCTCTCTCTCTCTCTCTCTCTCTCTCTCTCTCTCTCTCTCTCTCTCTCTCTCTCTCTCTCTCTCTCTCTCTCTCTCTCTCTTTCTCTCCACTAGTTCCCCGTCTCATTGTGTGTTCCATTTTCTATGCTATTAGGCGCCGTCCAATTATAATACGCTTCTTGCCGTAGCCAATTAGAATGAGGATAGCCTAGCCCCCCTCCCCCCCTCTTCCCTCTCCTCTTCCCTCTCTTCTCCCCCTTATAGACTGTTTCGGGGGAGGAGGGAGATTAGGGGAGAGTTAAGGGAAAGGAAAGGTTAAGGGCAATGTGAGGTGAAGGTTAGGTGTGGTTTGGTTAGGTTTGGTTAGGTTAGGTTAGGTGTGGTTTGGTTAGGTTTGGTTAGGTTAGGTTAGGTGTGGTTAGGTTAGGTTAGGTGTGGTTAGGTTAGGTTAGGTGTGGTTAGGTTAGGTTAGGTGTGGTTAGGTTAGGTTAGGTGTGGTTAGGTTAGGTTAAGGGGACAATGTTAGGAGTATTGGGTAAGGAAGAAGAATATAATATCTATCACTTATCACGGAGTCAAAGTTAATATAATATTTCCCATCAAAAAATATCACTTCTAGGAGCAGTATTTAACATGATATTTTTTCATAATTAATTTCTAAGTAATCCTCTTAATTAATTTTATTCGTAATATTAGGATTTAACACAATATTACCCTACTTAATCTCTCAATAATCCACATAATTAATCCTATTGCTAATATTAATTTTCACCTTAATATTTTATCCCAATTAATCTCAATAATCCCACTGATTAAATACCCAGTGACCCCCAATAATTAATCCACTCTTTCATATTAATAAATAACATAATATTCTCCCCAATTAATCTCCCAATAATCCACATAATTAATCCTCTTGGTGATATTAATATTTAACCTCAAATTTTCTCCATTAATCTATCAGTAATCCCCGACGATAAATCCCCACCACACAGCTGAGGATTTAATACATGAGTAAACTTGTGTTATGAGGTTGTGTTGGTAATTGGCCAGAGTGATGGATGGCTGCACTCTGCGCTAAATTAGGGTCAGTGGTGGGAGGGGGGTACTAGGAGTGGAGGGGGTGCTAGGGTGGGAGGGTGCTAGGGGTGGGAGGGTACTAGGGTGGAGGAGATTGCTGGGGTGGAGACACTAGGGTGGAGGTGCCAGGGTGAAGGGTGGTAAGAGGTGCCAGGAGGGGGGTGCTAGGGTGGAGGGATACTAGGGTGGAGGGTGCTGGGGTGGAGGGCGTGCTGGGAGGAGGGGGGTGCTAGGGTGGAGGGGGTGCTAGGAGTGGAGGGGGGTGCTAGGGAGGGGGGTGCTAGGGTGGAGGGGGTGCTAGGGTGGAGGGCGTGCTAGGGAGGAGGGTACTAGGGTGGGAGGGGGGGTGCTGGGGTGGAGGCGTGCTGGGAGGGTGTGCTGGTGGAGGGTGCTAGGGTGCTGGAGGGTGCTAGGGTGGAGGGTGCTGGGTGGAGGGTGCTAAATTGGAGGGTGCTGGGGTGGAGGGCGTGCTAGGAGGGTGCTAGGGTGGAGGAGGGGTGCTGGGGTGGAGGGGTGCTAGGGTGGAGAGGGTGCTGGGGTGGAGGGGTGCTAGGGTGGAGGGTACTAGCGTGGAGGGGGGTGCTGGGAGGAGGGTACTAGGGTGGAGGGGGTGCCCCAGGGTGGAGGGTGCTAGGGTGGAGGGGGTGCCAGGGTGAAGGGGTGGTAAGGGTGCCAGGGTGGAGGGTGCTAGGGTGGAGGGGGTACTAGGGTGGGAGGGGGTGCTGCTAGGGTGGAGGGGGTGCTAGGGTGGAGGGTACTAGGGTGGAGGGGGTGCTAGGGTGGAGGGGGTGCTAGGAGGGTGGAGAGGGGGGTGCTAGGGTGGAGGGGGTACTAGGGTGGAGGGGTTGCCTGCCAGGTGGAGAAGTACCCCAGCGTGGAGGGGGTGCCAGGGTGAAGGGTGGTAAGGGTGCCAGGGTGAAGGGTGGTAGGGTGCCAGGGTAGAGGGGGTGCCAGGGTGGAGGGGGTGCTAGGGTTATGGGTGGGAAGGGGTGCTAACTATCCATGTGAGAGGGGGATGTTTGTATGAGGGGAAGGAATGGGGTGCCAACTATCCAGAGGGGGGGAGGGGGGGGGGTGCCAGTATGTGTATTCGTCCTTCATGTCAAAGCAAATTCCTTCCATAACTTACAAAAATGGAAGGTAGGAATATATTTAAGCTGATAGATAAGCTTGGTGTCAGCTTAGAGATCCAGGTTGTCATGCTGTCACGCCAAGCTTTTATGACTTATCCTGCCGTGTCATAGGTGTCGCGTGACAGTTGTATGACAAGTGGTAGTTGAAGGACATCACGATTTTTATAATGAAACTGTTTAGTGTATGCCGTGACAGTTGTATGACAGGTGTATGACGTGAGAGGTGTATGACAGGTGTATGACGTGAGAGGTGTATGACAGGTGTATGACAGGTATATGACAGGTGGCGAGTTCTTATCAACTTACATGGTAGTATTTTAACAAGAGACTGTCAAGAATGTCATATGACAGGTGCA
The DNA here is from genome assembly GCF_018991925.1 of Homarus americanus. Taxonomy (NCBI): domain Eukaryota; kingdom Metazoa; phylum Arthropoda; class Malacostraca; order Decapoda; family Nephropidae; genus Homarus; species Homarus americanus. The sequence goes on from NW_024752480.1 coordinate 506,513, forward strand.
TGAGTCACTGAAAGAGGTAATTCCACACACACACACACACACACACACACACACACACACACACACACACACACACACACACACACACACACACACAGAGAAACACTCATGTGTAGTCCTGTTATTTGTACACCATCCTCTCAGTGCCTCTCCCAAAGCACACTCCTTACACCTATGCCTTCCCACGACGGTCAGTGCCAGTGCCAGTCGTCCCGCAGCTCACCTCTCCTCCCCACCCCCCACCTCTCCACCCCCTCCCCTCACCAGGTAAGAGGTTATTTGAAGAAAGGGAATTTGTCTGTCTGTCCGTCTGTCTGTCTGTCTGCCTGTCTGTCTGTCTGTCTGTCTGTCTATGAGAATTATGGCCACTTTATTTTCTCTTTGTAATGAACCAAAGAATATAATTGAGTTAAACGTATGTATGTATGTATGTATGTATGTGTGTATGTATGTATGTATGTATGTATGTACTTAAAAACACAACTTACACGTATAAATAAGTAAGACAGGACAGGAGGCGATGGTCTTAAGTGTGCTGTGGTAAGTGTGGTAGTGGGTGTGGTAAGTGTAGTGATGAGTGTGGTAGGAGTGTGGAAGTGGGTGTAGTAGTGGTAGTGGGTGTGCTAGGGTGTGGTGGTGGTGTGGTAAGTGTGGTAGTGGGTGGTAAGTGTGTGTGGTAGTGGGTGTGGTAAGTGTGTGGGTGTGGTAAGTGTGGTAGTGGGTGTGGTAAGTGTAATAGTGGGTGTGGTAAGTGTAATAGTGGGTGTGGTAAGTGTAATAGTGAGTGTGGTAAGTGTGGTAGTGGGTGTGGTAAGTGTGGTAGTGGTGGCTGTGGTAGAGAATACGACACCAACATATCGTCTCCCTGGTATCACTCCCCGGGGCCACATCCTACTGAATCTATCGTGGTATTATGTGTAGCTGCCACCCCACTGTCTTAATACCACCGAGAAAACTGTCTCTTTCATACTTCTTCTGATATATCATGCAATAGTGCTTTTAAATGACTGGCTTTCGTGTTGATGGTCTTGTGTGCTTGACCTTTTTTGACCTTTTGACCCCCGAGGGATTTAATAGGTGTACGGGTTGTTAGGTTGTTAGGTTCTAGGGATTATTGGGTCTTTTTAATTAGTAATGTGATTATGGTCAGCTGTTATTTATATACAAAGCTGTTTTCGATATTAAATCAGGTGGTTATCTCTCTCTCTCTCTCTCTCTCTCTCTCTCTCTCTCTACATTCACCAGACCTCACAAATCAATTCCTTATAATCAATACAATGATTAACCACATAACATGAAATAAGATAAAAATGACCTCAATGTACCTATGTTATAAGACTCAATATTCCACACCCTCCCTACACCTTCCTCCAATCCCCCTCCACCAATCACGTCCCTCCCAATCTTCCCTAGTGCGGTAAAGTCATCCAATCAGCGCTCGGTTAGACCACCTGGTGTCTCGACTTTACCCCTGTAAGTGTGGGGAAATTTCCCTGGGTTGGTCTCTTGGCTAGGGTCCATTTTTTTTTCTACCCCGCCGGGACTGTTACGGCTTTACCCTACACTAGCACTGTGTATTTAGGTGTCTGTCTGTCTGTCTGTCTGTCTCTCTCTCTCTCTCTCTCTCTCTCTCTCTCTCTCTCTCTCTCTCTCTCTCTCTCTCTCTCTCTCTCCTTGCCTCTCACCTGTCCGGGTTTTCCCCTCACTTAGTAATGAGAGTGTGAGGTAACCGAGAAATGTTACCTGTCCTCGGGGTTTAGTCTAGGATAATTCTCTTGGGATTTTCCTGAGACAGACAGACAGACAGACAGACAGACAGACAGACAGACAGACAGATAGATAGATAGATAGATAGATAGATAGATAGATAGATAGATAAATAGATAGAGGTTCCCATTGTCCATAGAAATTTGTTTAATAGAGGAGAGAGAGAGAGAGAGAGAGAGAGAGAGAGAGAGAGAGAGAGAGAGAGATTAACACACTAACTAACAAACCAAATTAAGTCATTTTTAATCCACTTTTACTCTTTATTGTTCTTGTTTCTCATTGTTTCTCTTCCTCTCGGTCTCTTTGCTTTACTTGTTTTTTCTTCTACCTCTTGTGTGTGTTTTTCATTTCATTTTTCTTCTTTATTATTATTATTTCTTTTGTGTTATTTCTTCTTTTTTTCTCTCCTGCCTCATTTCCTCTCTTCCTCCCCCTCCCCCCCGTCTCCTTTTTCTCTCACCGCCTCCTCTCCCTCCCACCACTTACCTCATCCTTTCTCTCCATTCCTCCTCCTCCCTCCTCCTCTCCCTCTTCCTCCTCCTTCCTCCTCCTCACCCTCCCACCACTTACCTCCTCTCCCCTCTTCCTCCCAGTATTTTATATATATTACCCCCCCAGACCCCCCAGACCCCCGGTAAGGCCTCAATACTTTTCATGCATACTAAAATTTAGTCCGATTTTCTCTTCGTATTTTAAGAAAGTTTTGGTGTTTTCCTGACTTTCTGTGTACACACCATGGGAAAATGTGCACACGGCAGTAAAATACGTACATGGTAGGACTGTACACACGATAAAATGTACATCCACAAGAAAAATACGTACACACGACGGGGCTATGTACACACGAGAAAGTGTACACACACTGTGCCTGGGAAATACACATACACATGACAGGCTATGTACACACCAGAGAAAGTAAACATAACAGAACAATGTACACACCAGGAAAACTACACACATGTGGAAAAACGTACACATGACATTGTTATTTGCACCTAAGAAAATGTACACACGCCCTTGCCTAGGTAACACACACGAGGCAGGATCATGTACACGCGGAAAAGTATACACATGGGACAGTGTACACGCCGGCTCTGGGTACACATAAATGACGGTACACGCTGGCTCTGGGTACACATAAATGACGGTTCACGCCGGCTCTGGGTACACATAAATGACGGTTCACGCCGGCTCTGGGTACACATAAATGACGGTACACGCCGGCTCTGGGTACACATGGGACAGTGTACACGCCGGCTCTGGGTACACACAGCAGCACACAAGCAGCACTCTACGGCTTCTCATTTTATCTGGTTATTTTGTGAACTTTTTATTCAAGTCTTCGAGGTCTGTGTCTGTCTGTCTGTCTGTCTGTCTGTCTGTCTGTCTGTCCTACCGTAGTCGTAGGCTGGTCATGGTCGTATTCGTAGTTACACACACACACACACACTCACACTCACACACACACACAGACACACATACACACACACATACACACACACATACACACACTATTTCCTAGATCATAAAACCTTAATCAGATTAAAGTGGAAATATGAAGAATAAAAAATAAAAAAAGAGAGAGAGAGAGAGAGAGAGAGAGAGAGAGAAGTTATGGTTTGTTTAGACACTTGTATATAAATTAGTGTTTGTTTGTTTGTTTTACTGCGGAGGAGAAGTGTAAAAAAGATGATAAATTGAAAACAAACAAACAAACACACAGTAGAAATTCAGATAGACAAAAAAACATACCGTCGTTTGGAATCGTGTTTGTGTGTGTGTGTGTTTGTTTTGTGAGGGAAGACAGACAGGAAAGAGATTGAACCGTGACCTATTTCCACTGTTTTTTTGTTTTTTTTGGTGTTTGTGTGTAGTGTTTTTTTCCCCTTTAGACGAATACAGAAGAAGACAAATTGGAAGTTGAAGTAAACAAACACTGAACGTAGCTTGGAGTCATATTTTGGTGTTTGTATGTTTGTTTTAGAGGAGAATTAAGAGTAAAACATGTTAATGGTGTATGTATGTATGTATGTATGTATGTATGTATGTATGTATGTATGTATGTATGTATGTATGTATGTAGGTATGTATGTATGTATGTATGTATGTATGTATGTATGTAGGTAGGTATGTATGTATGTATGTATGTATGTATGTATGTATGTATGTATGTATGTATGTATGTATGTATGTATGTATGTATGTATGTATGTATGTATGTAGAGTAAGGCAGACAGCTTAACACTCTGTAGATCCGGAAAGAAGGAGGAAGAACTACCCAATTAGACCTCTTAATTACCTTCTTTAATACAGTAGTTTGCATGGATTAGATTACTGGGCCTGATTACCTTACTTGTTGCTGGAGTAAATGGGTTTAAATGGGCGTTAAAGGGGTAAATAGGTTTAAATGGGTAAATGTGGGTTAATGAGGGTTAAGGGGGCAAGGGGGTGGTAAATAGGGTAAAGGGAAAAGTCCGTGTACCCTTTAGGAGAAGAAGTTGAGAGAGAGAATGGGGAGAGTGAGAGAGAGGGGGGGGTGGGGGGAGGTTGACACAGACAAGGGTGACGTCCACTAAGTGTTGATCCTCGTAAGTAATTTTGTCTCGTCAACAATTTGGCTTTTACTTCCAAAGTTTGTTTACTTATTTTTACTAGCTTAGACACCCTTCTCTCTCTCTCTCTCTCTCTCAGGTCACAAGGTCACAGGAGACTATAATCCCCTTTTTTTATTCATATACGATTTAAATTTTATACCAATATATAATTTAGATTTTAACACCATTTTAACTTAGTTTTGGGGTGAAATATAGATGGACACACACACACACACACACACACACACACACACACACACACACACACACACACACACACACACACACACACACGTTAACCTTTCTCGTTCCAAACACATCACCACCCTCGCCCACCAATCACATAACACCTGATTACCTGTGATTGCACCTGATTGGCCAGTCACACCACCATTCCTCCACTCAGGTAATGCTGATTGGCCACTCACACGCTGGTAACGCTGATTGGCTGAGATACACCTGTCGTTGATGCAGTGTTAACCAATGAGAGAGCGTGTAGAGGTGAAGAGTTGTGTGAATGTTAAGTAGAATGACCAGACAAACAGACAGACTGACTGACAGACATTCACTCATGACAAACAGACACACACACACATATAAACACACACAAACAAACACACATACGTACAGACACACAAACACAAATATACGGACACCCAAACACAAGAATACACACAGGCAAACAGAGAGACAAACAAACAGACGTACAAACATACAGACAGACACACAGACATACACACATACATACAGACAGAGGGAGTATGAAAGTCATTATTCTCAACTAGGAAAGAGATATATGACAGCAATAGGTCAGAAGGTCACAAACATCTGTCAGTCAATCAGGATGGCCTTGTCGTAGGTCGTCAGCTGTCAGTCACGGTGGAGCTGACGTTGTTTAACTGTCAGTATAATGTTGAGGTACAGATGGGAATAGGGGGTTAGGTTGTAGAGATAGATAGATAGATAGATAGATAGATAGATAGATGATAGATAGATAGATAGATAGATAGATAGGTGGACCAGTAAGTGAAACGTGATGGGCTGAGACCGTAGAGTTTTTGTGAGCTGAGTTTTAATATTTATCTTTCGTCTCTTTCCAGGTAAGATCATCAACACCTGCCTCGTTAGTGACCTTTGACTACCTCTTCTACCTCACCTCTTCTATCCACCCCTCTTCCTCTACCTCCTCCCCACTATGACCATCACGTCTAAATGTAAAAATATATTTAATGTATTTTAATTAATGTATTATTAGTTAAAATTTAATTAATAGATGTTTAATTAGCCTGTATTTACTGACACACACACACACACAAACGTAGTCACTCACTCACTTACTCACTCACTCCTCCCTCACTCCTCCTCCTCCTCACTCACTCCTCACTCCCACTCTCCCTCTCACTCACTCACTCTCCCTCCTCCTCACTCACTCCCTACCTCACTCTACTCACTCTCCTCCTCTCTTACTCACTCACTCACTCCTCCTACTCCTCCCCTCCCTCCACAAGCTAACTTTCTATGTTTGATCCCTCTCTCTCTCCTCTCCTCTATTATTCCTTCCCTTCCCCTTCACTGTTTTGTTCCTCTTCTTACCTCTCTCCTTCCTTTCGCTGTGTCTCTCACTCCTTCCGTCATTCTGCCTTCTTCCAGTCCCCTCTTACCTTTCTCCCTTCCTCTTCTTTTTTCTTATTTTTCTCACCACGTCTTCCTCTTCGTTTCTTCCTCGCTTCTTCTTAACCTTTGTGTCTCATTCCTCCTTCATTCTTATCATCACTCCTTCCCTCCTTCCATCTTTCCTCCCTCCTCCCTTCCTTCCTCTTCTCTCTCTCTCTCTCTCTCTCTCTCTCTCTCTCTCTCTCTCTCTCTCTCTCTCTCTCTCTCTCTCTCTCTCTCTCTCTCTCTCTCTCCTTCCCTCCCTCTCCCCCCAATCATGGTCAAGGTCGTGTTTGACCTAATGAACCCATCGCCTCCCCCGGCCTCAACATTGACTCAGTGACCTCCTCCTCCCATCTTTGCGTGACCCTCAAGCCGGATAAGACGACCCTGGCCGGATAACAATCAACAACAGGTCACATCAGGTCGCGTCAGATCACCCCTCCGCCCCTCTCCCTCATGTGGGCGTGGAACACACCCACACCCCCCCACCCACACACACCAGGCTGGATCCTTCTCAGTGGTCTATTTAGGTGGGTGGTGCTCTCTCTCTCTCTCTCTCTCTTTTCTCTCTCTCTCTCTCTCTCTCTCTGGGTGGACATAACATGAGGTCAAAGGCCGTGACAGTGACAGGATGATGACCCCTGCGTAACATATGACAGACACACACACACACATAGCCTGACAGTCACCGACCCCACCACACATTTTCTTGGAATTCCTTAAAAAGAAAACTAAAACTGTGATCGAAACTTGTTAAGAATTTCTGAGGATTGTTTTTTTTTTTTCTAAGGATTTGCTGGAATTTAATACTGATCATTAATATTGTTTCTCCCTGAGGTGTTTAATAAATTCTAATTTCATTCATTTTAAATTCTTTCATATATTTGGTAAAAAATTATAGTAAGTCATGAGAATAATTTAAAAGGTTTAGTAAATTCTGACCTAAATCATAATAAATTCTAAAATATATTCAATAAATTCTCATATATCTCATAATAATTTCCTCCAAATATTTAATAAATTCTGACATAAATCACGACAAATTCCAAGAATATTCAATAAATTCTGACATATACGATAATAAATTCTTAAAACATTCAATAAATTCTGACGTAAATCACTACAAATTCCACGAAGATTCAATAAATTCTGACGTATATGATAATAAATTCCTTCACATTCTTCAAAGGTCTAACAAACTCTAGTACAAAGACGTCAAAAAATCATTTCAATTCCCCCAGAGATTCAAGAAAATTCTGACAGGAACCAACACGAACCACATTCCAATAATTCCCAACATTTTCCGATTTATTCTGACGGAAACTCGTTGAGAATTTTCCAAAATGTTGTAGCAAAGGTCCTTAACGACCTTTTGGCAATCAGAGCTGAGGAAGGGTGTCTATCTGTCTGTCTGTCTGTCTGTCAGTCTGTCTGTCTGTCTGTTTGTCTGTCTGTCTGTCTGTCTGTCTGTCTGTTTGTCTGTCTGTCTGTCTGTCTGTCTGTCTGTCTGTCTGTGTTCTCCACCCCAGAAAATAGATTGACAATGGTTTACATGTAAGGTAGAGACAGACAGACAGACGAACAGACACATAAACAGACAGACCTGACACAGACACATATACAGACAGACACAGACACTCAACAAACCTCACTTACAAATTTACCTCAACTAACTATGACGTCACAGGACAATAACAACAAACTCCAGCTAATTTACTCGACAGGTGAACGTCATCTACTTTATCAATCAGTAATTATTTCACTTACCTTTTCTTGAACACACACACACACACACACACACACACACACACACACACACACACACACACACACACACACACACACACACACACACACACACACACACACACACACACACACACACACACACACACACACAAATAAAGGGAAAATCTGAAATCTATAACACGTATCTGCCGTTGACAAGATAATGAGCTTGTGTGTTTTTGTTTAGTTTTTGGTGTTTTTTCTGTTTTAATTAGGATTTTAAATTAATCTTACATCTTGTTGGGATTATAAGTCCAATCTGAACCTTTGTCTTTTATTTAAGGAATAATTTATATATTTTCTATTATATTTTATTTTATATTTATTTCTTACTTGTGTTGTTTTTCTTGTTTCTTTTTGGTTTTTGTTCTTATTTTTGTCTTTATTATTATTATTGTTTTTATTATTATTATTATTATTATTATTATTATTATTATTATTATTATTATTATTAAGGAACTGAAATATACCAAGTACCAAATATTTACCCGTACACACACACACACACCACACACACACACACACACACACACACACACACACACACACACACACACACACACACACACACACACACACACACACCTGGTGGGGATATACAGTAAGGTTCATTACATACCTGGCCAATACTTGAACTGACAGCGTTTGATGTGGAGTCAATAATCTCACTCCCGTATGATGGTGTAGCGTGTGATAAATGTAAACAGTGGGGGAGAGATGCAGACAGGTAAACAGACAGACACAGACAAGGGGAGGGGAGACGGACAGGGCTGTTGAACAGACAGGTAGTGAGAGAGAACAAACAGATAAACAGACAGTGAGAGATAGAGGGCTAGAAGGCTCTCTCTCTCTCTCTCTCTCTCTTATTATATATAGAAGAAGAAGAAGAAAACCTTCTATCGACCATCAGCGTTTACCTGACAGCAACATAACCAGTATTTAATAAGAGCCGGCCGCCAGGGTCGTTTGTTTCAGCATGGGCTATTAATTCAGGGTTGGGAAGAGGTGTTTTAGCACAAGCAATTAGCTACAACCACCGTTACTTCCTACCGCAACTACAACCATTACCACAAGCAACCACAACCAAAATCACCAACAACCACAACAACAGCAACACCACCATCAACCACAACTACCACCAACAACAACCACAACAACTTTACCACCATCAACCACAACCCCAACAACAACACACACTCATCAACCACCACCGCCAACAACAACCACAATCACCACCATCAACCACAACAACAAAGATCGTTTTACAGGGTCACTCAAGTCTTAATGGTCATTTAAACTTGTCCCAGTACCAACCGTGTGTGTGTGTGTGTGTGTGTGTGTGTGTGTGTGTGTGTGTAACAGAAAGTACACAGTTTCTGTTGACATTAAAACCAACAGTAGACCCCAACAGTAAAACCAACCGGGAACAAACAGAAAACCAACAGAAAAAAACAACGGTAATAACAGTAAAACCAACGGCATAAACAGTAAGAATCAACAGGAACAAACAGAGAAAACCAACAGAAAAAACCAACACAATAACAGTAAAACCAAAATCTCTTCGAGGAAGGTCAAGATCTTAGATAATCCCTCAGTTCCTACCTCCTCCTCCTCCTCCTCCTCCTTCTTCTTCTTCTTCTTCTTCTTCGTCTTCCCCTCTCTCCATCCTTTCCTTTTTCTTCCTCTTCCCTTCCCTCTCTTTCCCCTTCTCTTCCTTTCCTTTACCCTTGTCTCATCTTTCTCCTCCCTACTCTACCGACCCCTTCTCCTTCCTTCTCTATCTCCCTCTCTACCTTCTTTTCTTCCCCTCCTCTTTCCCCTCTTCCTCCTTTACCGACCCTTATCCCTACTTCCCTCCCCTCCTTCTCTTCCTCCTTCTCTTCATCCCTTCACCACCCTCTCCCCTCTTCCTCCTCCTCCTCTTCCTCCTCCTCCTCTTCCTCCTCTCCTCTACCCCCCAGAGTCGTAAGGAGGATGGAGGTAGATGTAGGGTAGTGCCAAGGGCCGTGGCACCCCTCCTCTCTGGCACTGTTCTCCCAAGTGAATTGTTTGTGCCTCTCTCTCTCTTCCTCCTTCTCTCTTTTTTTATTCTATCTCTCGTCCTTCTTCTATCCTTCCTTCGTTTCTTTTTTTCTCACTTTCTCTCTCCCTTTATCTTCCTTCCTTCCTCCCTTCCTTCCTTCCTCACTCTTACATAATCTTCCCTCCTTTCCTCCATTTATCTCATCACCTCTCGCTCAGTAATGGGAATGATAAATAGAGAGAGGAGAGAGAGAGAGAGAGAGATTCACAACCTGTCCCTCACACACACACACACACACACACACGTCCTATGTATAGAAGTCCTGCAGTCTGTTTAGGATCTTCCCGCCCATCCTCTGTTGACCACGCCCATCCTCTTTAACCCACGCCCATCCTCTGTTACCCAGCCCCCAACCTCTTGTTCGCCACGCCCATCTTACCATCAATGACCAATCAACAACCAGTCTTCAGTTAACTCCGCCTACCTTGTTATAGTGCATTAGTGACATATCTATTCAGTGTATCAAATTATTTTCGTCTTTGGGAAGTTCTGGCTCCTCGACTCTTAGAAACTCTTTAAGTGTCACCCAACTCTTGTCTCTCCTCTGGCTCTTGGAAGCTCCTTAAAAACATTTCTCTCAGCTCTTAGGAAAATCTTGAGAGTGTTATCCAAGTTCTAGGCTCTTGAACTCTTTAGAAACTCTTTAAGATAATTTAAGAGCGTAAACCAGATTCTCCGACTCTTGATAACTCTTATTCGACTCTTGGTAACTCTTATTCTACTCTTGGTAACTCTTATTCGACTCTTGATAACTCCTATTCGACTCTTGGTAACTCTTATTCGACTCTTGGAAGCTCTTTAAGAAGCTTCACTGGGCTCCTGGAAGCTCTCAGAAACTAGCCTTCACAACAATAGGAAGCCGTAGTAAACCTTTAGTACATGGCAAGGGAACCTCGCTTGCCTGTCGGGATTGTCGCCACTCTGATTTGATAGCCCCGACAGTGACCCCACCGCCTGACAGTATCCCGACAATATGCCGAAAGTGCCCGGTGCCCGATTGTAACTCGACAGTAACCCGACAACCAAACAGTTACACGAAATTGACGCGACAACCCGATAGTTACTTGACAATCCGACAGTAACCCGACAACCCGATAGTAAACCCGACAATCTAGCCTTTCCTGCCATTTTTCCCACGAAGTAGGTTGGTGTGTGTGTGTGTTGTGTGTGTGTGTGTGTGTGTGTGTGTGTGTGTGTGTGTTTTTATCACCAATGGCTGACAAGGTGACAGGACTGAGTGAAGCTGTCATGTTGTCCCATCCCAGTTGTCTCTTCTCTCTGTCTTTCTCTCTCTCTTCTCTCTCTCTCTCTCTCTCTCTCCTCTCTCTCTCTCTTTTCTCTCTCTCTCCAAATTTCGACAACAAGGAGGGAGTCACTTAAATTCACCCTGTCAATATTCTTCCCTCTTCTTCTTCTTCTTCCTTCTTCTTCCATATTATCCAACTCTTCCCCTTTCATTCCCCTCATCTTCCCCCTTTCTCCTTCTTCTCCTCCCCATTCTCCTCCCTCCTCCTCCTTTCCACTCTTCCTCCTTCTTCTTTTCCTTCTCTTCTCTCCTTTCTCCTCCTCCTCCTCCCCCCTTTCTCACCCTCCCCCTCCTCCACCTATCTGTTTCATAGAGTATATTTACATTCCAATTTTTCCATCTCCACTTTCATCACTCTCCCTTTCCTCCTCACAATCTATGTTTTTCCAGCGACCAACTCACACCATATTCTCTCTCTCTCTCTCTCTCTCTGTACTTATTCTCATTTTTTCTTCTCTTCTCCCCCTCTACTCACTCCTATTCTCTTTTTCTCTTTAGGTCTTTTCCGTGGAGGAGGAGGAGGAGAGAAGGGGATAAATTTGATAAGAAAGAAGAAGGAAGGAAGGAAGGAGGAGGGACAGGAAGAGGAAGGGGAGGTGTTGACGTCTCAGCTTAGCAATACCTGGACTCACCTGCACGGGATGACCTTGACCTTTGACACCTGAGGCTCTCTCTCTTCTCTCTCTCTCTCTCTCTCTCTCTCTCTCTCTCTCTCTCTCTCTCTCTCTCTCTCTCTCTCTCTGGAGTCATGCTACCGTAGGACAGAAAGAGCACCTCCAGGAACCTAACCTAACCTAACTGTCTAATCACTTCTCACTTCCTCCTCATTTCACCTAACAAGGGACAACTGGTGACCTGAGCACCTGAAGCCTTCACCTATTAACCTGACCAGGGAGGAGAGGGACCAGGTGAGGGGGGGTGCGACTCAGTGGTAGTCGTGTATTGTTCAAGATATCTTTCTCAGGCTTCCTCCATCTGTGCAGTGACGGCCGGAAGAACTCAGGGCAGATTTACTTTCTGTGTGTTGTGTGTCGCGGAAAACAGGAATCCTTTTATCTACAGCAACTTGAAGAGGATGTGTCGTGTGAGGCGAGGAGACGACAGAAAACAGTCTCTGAGTAGGGTGGGAGTGGGGTGGGAGTGGGGTAGGGTGCAGTGGGGAGTAGGAGTAGGGTAGGAGTAGAGGTGGAGTAGGGTAGGGGTAGAGTAGGGTAGGGTAGGGTAGGGGTAAGGATTGGGGTAGGGATTGGGGATTAAGGTGCGGTGGATGGGGTTGGGGTGGGGTGGGATGGGATGGGGTCTGTTAGGATGGGGTGGGATTGGGGTGGGAAGAGTTGGGATGGGGTAGGATTGCGTGGGAGTGGGGTAGGGTGGGGATTAAGGTGATGGGGTAGGGTGGGATGGATGGGGTGGGGTTGGGGTGGGGTGGGGTTGGGGAGTGGGGTGGGGTGTGGGTTACGGTGGGGTGGGGTGGGGTTGGGGTGGGGGTGGGGTTACGGTGGGGTGGGGTGGGGTGGGGTGGGGTGGTGCGGTGGGGATTGGGGTGGGGTTGGGGTGGGGTGGGGTGGGGTGCAGTGGGGTGGGGATTGGGGTGGGGTGGGGATTGGGGTTGGGGTTGGGGATTGGTGGGTGGATGGGGTTGAGTTGAGTTGCGGTGGGTTGGGTTGGGTTGGGTTGGGTTGGGGTTGGGGTTGGTTGGGTTGCGGTGGGGTTGGGTTAGAGTTGGGTTGGGGTTGGGTTGTTGGGGTTGGGTTGGGTGGGGTTGGGGTTGGGGTTGGGGTGGGGATGGGGTTGGGGTTGGGGTTGGGGTTGGGTGGGATGGGGTTGATTGGGGTGCGGTGGGGTTGGGGTGGGGATGGGGTTGAGTGGGGTGGGTTGCGGTGGGGATTGCGGTGGGGATTGCGGTGGGGTTGGGGTTAGGTTGGGGTTAGGTTGGGGTTGGGGTTGCGGTGGGGTTGCGGTGGGGTTGGTTTTGATTGGTTAGGGTGGGGTTGGGATTGGGATTAGGTTGGGGTTGGGTTAGGTTGAGGTTGGGATTGAGTTGGGGTTGCGGTTGGGGTTGGGGTTGGGTTGGGATTGGAGTTGGGTTGCGGTTGGGGTTGGGGTTGGGGTTGGGGTTGGGTTGGTTGGGTTGGGGTTAGGTTGGGGTTGGGGTTGGGGTTGGGTGGGATTGGGGTTGATTGGGGTTGGTGATTGGGGTTGGGGTGGGGTTGGGATTGGGGTGGGATTGGGGTTGGGGTTGGGGTTGGGGTTAGGTGGGGTTGGGATTGGGGTTAGGGGGTTGGGGTTGGGATTGGGGTGGGGTTGGGGGTTGGGGTTGGGGTTGCGGTTGGGATTTTGATTGGGGTTGGGTGGGGTAGAGAGTTAGAGATTGGGGTGGGGATGGGTGGGGTGGGGTTGCGTTGGGGTTGGGATGGGATTAGGGTTAGGTTGCGGTTGGGGTTGCGGTGGGGATTGGGGTGGGGTTGGGGTTGGGGTGGGGATTGGGGTAGTTGGGGTGGGGTTGCAGTGGGGTGGGGTGGGGTGGTGGGGTTGGGGTTGGGGTGGGGTTGGGGTTGGGGTGGGGTGGGGTGGGGGTGGGGTGGGGTTGCGGTGGGGTGCGGTGGGGTTGGGGTGGGGTGGGGTTGGGGGTTGGGGTGGGGTTGCGGTTGGGGTTGCGGTGGGGTTGCGGTGGGGTTGGGGTGGGATGGATTGGGATTGGGGTTGGGTTTGGGTTGGGTTTAGGGTGGGTTTGGGTTGGGTTAGGTAAAGAAATATTTCATACAAGTTGTTATGAAGAGAACTCGGGTGTGTGGTTGCCGTCTAACCAGGAGTTGTCTACATGGTAACTTGGGTAAATAAAACTGGATTTTAACCCAACTTGGTGTGAGGATGTGTCACAACAAGGTCTCGGTCAAGTTAAAAAATCAGTGTTTTGTGTTATGATTTTACAGAATTATGGCACCTTGGAGTTTGTTATGTAGTAGTGAGGATAAATTATGGCACCGTGGACTTTGTGTGGCGCAGTGAGGACAGAATTAAAACTCTCTTTCGTTTCTGAATATGTAAAGGTAAAGGTATATTCGTTATTTTTATTTATAAATTATTATTATTATTATTATTATTATTATTATTATTATTATTATTATTATTATTATTATTATTATTAGTAATATCACTGCTACTACTACTCCTTCTCCACCTCTCCTCCTCCTCCTCCTCCTCCTCCTCCCCCTCCTGCTCTTCCTCCTCCTCCTCCTCCTCCTCCTCTGCTGCTCTTCCTCCTCCTCCTCCTCTTATCCCATTGTACCTCGTCTTTCTTCTTTTTTAATGATAGACAGGTGAGGAAAGGTACAGCAGGTGAGTAAACATGATTAGAACAACAATTAAGGTTTTTTCTCTTGTTTGTAAGTTGTCAGCTCCTCCTCCTTACTGCTGGTGAGGGAGAGAAGGAGGGAGGGAGGGTAGGAAGAGTGAGAGAGAGGGAAGAAGGGAGGGAGGGGCGGTAAATAGAGGAAGAGTGGGATTGAATGGGAGAGAGGAAAGGCGAGTAAGTGAAGGAAGGAGAGAGGGAGAGGAAGGGATGAGAGGGGAATGAAAGAGAGAGAGAGAGTGTGTGTGTGTGCAGTCAACTGTGATTGTAAACATCACCAGTCTGGCTTCTACACCGTTTATGTGAGCTTCTTCCTCCTCCTCCTCCCCTCTTCTTCTCTTCTTTCTCCTGCTTCTCCTCTCCTCCTCCTCATCCTCCTTCTCCTCCATTTACACAGAACAAACAACAATGTAGTCCATTTTCCAGGATACAAACGCTTCAACCATACATTGCCCAGTATCATCTGTTCCTGGAAGCACTAACACTGCAACATGGTACACACACAGTGGCACTCTGCAACATGGTACACACACAGTGGCACTCTGCAACATGGTACACACACAGTGGCACTCTGCAACATGGTACACACACAGTGGCACTCTGCAACATTGGGTACAGGCAGAAACAACATAACTGTAGTCCACTCTTCCGTACAAAAAAATCTACTGTCATACATTGCAAAGATTCAGCTATTATTGCAAGCATGGCACTCTGCAACAATGGTGTACACACTGGCACTCTACAACAATGGTGTACGCACTGGCACTCTATAACAATGGTACATACACTTATACTTTACAACAATGGCACATACACTTTGCAGCAATTTTACACATACACTGGCACCCTGCAACACAAGTACACATACATAACACAAGTACACATACTGGCACCCTGCAACAATGACACACACAAACCCACAGAGAGACACCAATGTCCCCCACAACCTACAAAATCAACACCACTGTAGTCCACTGTCCCACATACACCACTGTAGTCCACTGTCCCACATACACCACTGTAGTCCACTGTCCCACATACACCACTGTAGTCCACTGTCCCATACACCACTGTAGTCCACTGTCCCACACACCACTGTAGTCCACTGTCCCATACACCACTGTAGTCCACTGTCCCACATACACCACTGTAGTCCACTGTCCCACATACACCACTGTAGTCCACTGTCCCACATACACCACTGTAGTCCACTGTCCCACATACACCACTGTAGTCCACTGTCCCACATATACACCTGTAGTCCACTGTCCCTTACACCACTGTAGTCCACTGTCCCACATACCTGTAGTCCACTGTCCCCATACACCACGTCCACTGTCCCACATACACCACTGTAGTCCACTGTCCCTACACCACTGTAGTCCACTGTCCCCCACCTGTAGTCCACTGTCCCCATACACCACTGTAGTCCACTGTCCCAC